>NC_052572.1:78366181-78465010 GCF_016699485.2 Gallus gallus
AGGGTAAAGCGTGATAGAACCTATTCCAATTTCATAGCGCACAAGCCTAATTTCTCTTCGGGAGCAACTTTCAAATAATCAGGACACAGAGGAGACAAAGCAAGCACGGCGAATCATTGCTTCAGGAGCCGATTACTTATCATTTGTATTTTCTTGCACTCAGGAACGTTGAAGTGCACAATTACTTACAACTAGAACTCCTTACATCCTCAGATATGCAGCGCCAGCATTGCCGACGTTTTTTCATCCTCTCACATAACATTCCTGCCGTGTTCAAGACTTGAAAGCGTTAAAAGTCTCATTAACACAAAACATCTTTACTTTTCAAAAAGAATGGTTTTTGCTTTTATTTTAAAAGTCATTGTTGTCTATAACACTGATGATGGCTCATTTTACAATTAAACAGTTTACAAAAGATCATATTCTGAATAAAAACAACGAAAAACGCATAGGAATAAAGCCCCCAAGAGTTAAATGGAGACCCATACTAAATTTTTATCTAGACGCAGGCAATTGCAACTTAGTCGAATTTGTGGACGCACTGCTGTTTCTAACAATAAACATCCTTTTTAATTCGCAGGCAGTATATTTACTGCACTATACGGAGTTACACACACTAGAAATCCAACATGGGTACGGTGAAATGAGGTTTCATGGGTCTTAGAGGGAAGCAAAAGGTAATGTCCTTAGAGAGCCAATTACTGAGAAGGTAACTGGAGTTGTTGTTCTGCTCGTCTGATAAATGAGGGCGGGTGACAGCTCCAAGTCTGTGCACAAAGTCCAGTCTGTATCTCAAGTACAAAGCTCCACTACAAATCATACATGGAGAAGAGTAAGCGTAGTTAAGACGTTCTCCTGTGCAACTTGTTACCTTCCTGAACAGCCGTTTACCATCAGTAGATGTTCATAGATCAAACCTTCTCACTGCATACAGAATTCCTGCTTTCTGTGTCGGGATCAAAAAGCTATGAGGAACTCACTGTGAGTTTGGTAGAGTTATCTCATTAAGTGGACAATAAGTTAGAGTTCAGTGACTCTGAGTCAGAGTGATTTGGTGTGGTACTGAAAACAGCTTGTGAAGTTGTCTGCTCACCAGCATGTAACGTTAACGCACTTACTGCAGTCATCCTTCCAAAAAGAACAAGCAGTGAGGCTTCAGCATATTTTTCAGAACAACTGCACTTCACACTGACGGTTGTGATTCTATCTAGGAGTAGATGGCATCAGAGACAGTTGGAAAAAAATCAAATATTTCACAGTAAAACACTGCAGGCAGTCCAATCATTAAACCTTACCAACTTTTTTAGATGAGCATCAGGCTTGTTTGAGTAAAAGACTGCTGCTTCAAAGAAATTTTTATTTCCTGATCACGATTTAAGATGTTCCCGTTTGCACTCTTCAGTGAGCTCTTCAGCAATACGCAGAGCCTTGACTTTCACCAACAGGAGAACAACTTCTTCAGTTTCATTCACTTTACAAAACAAGTTGACATAGCAACACATTCCACCTGACTTCAAAATCAATAAAGATAAAACGTGCCTTGAGCTACACTGACCACTAACTGCACCCAACATCTAGAGCCTCAAACTAGCCTGAACTAGTACTGCAAAAGCAATCCGTTTTAACATTATGGCTGCATCTTTAGTTGTACGTAGATGTGGAAGTACATCACTGAAAGTGTTAAATGCATGAGGCTTGAGGAATTTAAGAATCATAGAATCATTACGGTGGAAAAAAACACAAAGATCATCTAGTCCAACTGTCAACCCTCACCACCATGCCCCACTGAACCACGTCCCTAAAAGAAATACTAACATAAAGAAATATGAGCAAGTGCTGCATCCCAAAGAACATGTGTTTGTTTACCTGTGGTTATTCCTGTGAAGCATACGTGCTCACTGAACCAAATGCTGGCAGAAGTTCACTGACTCGGGGAGAGTTGACCCACTTCCAAGATTTGGAACCACCTTTCTGGAGCATGCAACCACCTGTTCACCCAGAGAGTATTTTGAAAGAAAAAATAGAAAGAAAAAAAAAAAGGCTTCAATAACACTAGGTCACACCACTTCGGACAGACTTGTCCTTTTGGCTAGTTCAGTTATTATTGCAGTGTTTACTCTTCAAAAAACAAAAACCATCATTTTAAGCAGTTATTCCTAAAGCCTAGGAACCAATGCTTGCTTTGAAATTCTTTTATACACCCAAGGTCATCAAAAAACAAACAAACAAACAAAAAAACAACTTTAAATGTTAAATAATTACACTTCAGACTACATCTGTCCCATGGAAATAAGACCTTTCACCTCTTTACACTTCTCTATGTTTTCTGGCCCTGTGTGGTGTGTTGAAGAGGTTCAGAAGAAGGCAACGATTCAGCAGCTTGCTCAGTCCCACACCACAGACTGTGTCTTCCTGTTACAGTCCCATCCAAAGGAGAACCTTGGAGAGCAGCTGCAGTAATGGAGAAACAGAACATGCATATCTGATGGCTGAGGGTGCGTTAGAACCTCCTTTTTAAACTTAAAATGATACCATGTCCATCCAATCTCAGTACTCAAAAAACAGGATTTATTCTCTCCAAGCTTACTGCCAATTAGTCACTAAAAAACTACAGATCATAAATAATATTTTGAAGTAGATTAATTCTACATGTGCCTATGAGCTGTACCCTCATACATACACACATCACCTCCCAAGGAAAGAAAGAGCATGACACCCTTCCAATTGGTTAACAATTTGCTAACATCCCAAGAACAGAAAACAGCCGTGCTTTATTTTTTCAGAGAAAAGCCAGTGTCAAATCTGAAGGTGTACACATGTACAAAGACACCAGAGGTGTGCACGTGTACAAAGACACCAAGCTTCGCAAGAAACAGGGATCAACAGCAATTGAGATCCAATTCTAAGTGAACATTGGAGAGAATCTGTGACAGAATGAAAGAACAACCACTACTGCATATGCTACATAAGATTACATGCCACCAGCCTCACAACACAGGTAAGGTTGATAGCCTTGCGTCCATAGCAGCAAAAAGATTCTTTTGTACTTGACCTCAGTATTATTCGTTAGCAAGAGTTGTCTTCAGTTACCTGTTATCACTGTAGAAATGACTATTTAAAAAGACTTAAGCCCAGCGTAAGAACATCGCTGGTCTCCCCCTCAACACAGAATGGTTAATGTCAAGGTAACTGTTAACCTCAAGGTAGTTCACCCACACAGACACAGTACTGTGATCTTAGCAGTCACCAGTCAGAAAGCAGTCGCAAAGCCACGACTACTGCATACTTCTCTGGAGTGTTTGTCAGGGACAGCTTCCTTTTGACTGCATGAGCTGCTAGGAAAGTTAGACTGTAGGATGGCACAAACATCAAAACCTCATCAACTGTACTTCCTCATTAAAATAGTTCCTGTCCTCTTCTCGCCCAGCCCTTTGTGAGTACTCTCCCATACAATTTCTGGGCATGGTTTAGAGGACATTCCCGATAGGCAGCCTGCAGATGATCACCTGCTTTGAAAGACAGCACCAATAGGGGCTGCACAACAGGCAGTCTCAAACACAGATAAGTCACACTAATAAGCTGCTGAACAGATCCAAAGAGTTTAATGCATGACCCGCAGTACTACTTACTCTGGGGTAAACAGATTCATGACTTCACTCCAGGAAAAAAAAGAGTGGCAAACTGTCAGAAGATCCCCAACACAAACACATTTTCAACCATTCTGCACATCACCACTTCTAAAGAGAAGACTGACAGTGAGGATGGAAAACAAACTGAAAGGAGAAAACTTCAATCTGCAGTGAAAGACCACCGGTGTCACTTTTAGAAACTTGCAGGTATTTGACAGGACATTTAAGTCAGGCAATACACAATCTCAGAAGGTGATACCAGAATCTTATGTCTGTTTCGTGTCTGCCAGGTATCAGCACTAAGCTCCCTCTTGTCTTCTCTGCATCTGTCCATGACAAACCCTTACACAACAGCTTGCTCCAGGAGTGAATATGGCAAGTCCTCAACATTCCCAAATTCCCTGATTTTTCTACAGGAATGTGCAACATGGCAGCAGGAAGCCTATGCAGGACTGTCACCATGGCCTTGTTAGCACACACAGCAGGGGAACTGGGATGTTAATGTGTTTTCCTGCATCTAAACCTCATCTTTAGTACGAATCCAAATACACTCATAGAGGAAACGGATCTAAGAGGGAATTGAATCACAGGCATTCAGACATTCCTAACTCAGCACTTTAGACTGAATAAAGCTATACTAATACGCTTACACGCACATGCAGGGATTCTATTCTACAAGAGCAGCATGGGCACTGTATGCACATACTGAGGAAACAGACCTATCCACAGAGTGCCAATGACTGATCTCATGGAAGGTTAGCAGGAACAGATGATGAAATTAAAGTCTCTTGACTACGTATCAGAGGTGGGTGAGCATAAATAGCTCACTGACGAAAACAGCTAACCTTCCTATTAAAATACATTAAGTTCTCAGGAATCAGATTTGACTGTAGATACATTTCCTCAAAGACGACAGTCTACTTTTAACTAAAATGATTTTCACAGACAAGATCGGTGCTTTTTCTTTACCTCAACAGCTGACCAAAACCGTCTGCCTTGGAATTTTGAACATGGCGATGATTTGTCTTCCACAGTGCTGGTCAGAAAAAGAGGAAGAGGAAATAAGGATTTTGCTTGACCTGAAAGTAAGACAAACAGACAATTCATCTCTTAAACACCAATGAATTACAACTATGGGATTCTTTCAGCAGTGACAACCAGAATAAAGGTCTAAGGAAACAGATGTTAAATGGAACTCCTTGCAATACTCCGATGGAATTAGCAGTTGGAAACACTCGAGTATGTGTTTAATGGATTCTCAGCAGAACAGCTCTGCCTGTAACCAGACAAACATGCTGCATCATGGCTTAGCAACACTCTTCTCTCAGCTGTGTCTTAACCCCACACCTACCAGACTCTTACCAGTTATCCTCTCTCTAAGAGCGTCCAGCAATAAGCATCAGCAATATCAACTACTTCAGGAAAGAAAGAAGGAGTCAGGAGTAGAAGGGGGAGCAGACCACCACAAATAACACAAGCCCTCAGATACTCCAAGTTAAGATCACAAAACCAGACTCTGGGCTGTGCCCCATAAACTAAGAACTTTCCATTTATGAAAGCTTTTAGTTACAGGAGCAAGAAAGCACCAAGTTGACTGCATAGTTACTCTTGTCAGAAAGAGTTCATAAACATCAATGTTTGGTAACTATTCCTACAGAGAAACAGTAGAAGGCACATTTGTTCCGTTTGCTCATGGATGTCTACAACATATTTCACCACACTTCTGGGGAAAAGGTACAGAAAAATAGAACAAAGGCCAAAAAAAGAGGTTAGGTTGCAGGTAGACTTGGTGGTCTTTAAGGTCTTTTCCAGCCTGAGCAGTTCTATGATTCTATGACTAAAAACAACAATTTTAAAAAGTAAAAAAATAAATTCCCAGAGACAGCTTACCTTTTCGGATACAGAGGGGTAAAGACATCCTCCTCTACAGACTGCTTCATCCTCAGGACAACCGTGTTAATCAAATCCTGTCAAAAAAAGAAAAAAGGAAAAATATTAACACATCCTCACAAGAAAAGGATCTCACCTTCCACTTACAACAATTTTAGGCAGTTATTTTGTTCATGTGGAAAAGCAAAATGCTAACTCAGCTGAATGCAGGTGCCACTGTATATAATAGACACTAAGATCGTGACTGCATTAAAGACCTGTGAGCAAGTCTCAGCTTTAACCATCTTTCTTTTTTTTTTTTTTTTTTTTTAACAAAATCCTCTTGGATAATGAATTAATGTATTTTCCAGCTATGAGGTTGTATAAAAAGAAACACAACAAAACACCACAGCTACTATACAAACAGAATCTTATCTAAAGCTTCTTCCTGAAGTCAAGTGTGGCGACTGCATAAACGTTTGTTATATTTCTTTTCATACTAGGGGCCTAAACATCAACTTAGTTTCACCTACTTTATGCTGGATAAACTCCCAGATTTGCATGAGAATAAAACCAGAACTGGGCTAAGTGTATGTTACAGTGAATATTTACAGTGAAGTGCATACACCGTATCAAGAACTTCCTTCCCCATTACCACAACAGCCTTTACCTGTTTTGCCTGACTGCATTGCCTTCTGGACAGGACTTGCTTTTTAAACACGTTATCGCAAAGCTGTGTAAGGCACTCAGTCTGTGAAGTCGATAAAGGATCCCACACATTCTTGACAAATGCTGAAAAATAGGAATTATTTCATTCATGATATCCAAGTGGCTATCTGCTCTAGTTTCAAGGAAGTAAACATTCAAAAAGCTAAACCTTTCATTTGCAGTAACCTTAACAAGTAATTGTAACTATCAACATCATTTTACATTACCACTTATTTAAGGTTTGATTACCTAGCTGCAGTGAACTGTCCTCAAGACAACCTTAATATACCTGTAATTTTTGGCAGGATAGTTTTTTCAATCACTCTAGGCAAAACTTCTTCATCAGGATCATCATCTCTTTTTGATTCAGACGACTTTTTGGCATCGCTGAATCCTTCTACAGCTCTGAACCAGGGCATCTCTTTCAGGTCTGTAGAATTCTGCTGAAAGATCATTCCCGTTAGTTGTTCAGCTCTCAGGATTGAGAGAAAAACTCCATGCAGAAGTATACCTAATGATACCAAAAGATTCTCATTTAACAGTTTTACATGGATTCTAATCACGGAATGGACCAAAGCAGCAAGCTAAAACTGAACGTAAAGCTAGATTTCAGAGGGTAGGGTTGTCAAAATGTCAGCTAACAGCTCCACATTAATAAAGATGCAAGTGATTCATACGCAAGCAACCTGCAAGAGGAAAAGATGTCCTCCTTCTTGTTATCAACACTTATCTCAAGCTCTGGAACGCCTCTATAACCCACGGCAAAGCTCCTGTACAGAAGTCTTCCCTGCAAGCAGCATGCCCCCGTCCTGCACTCTGGCAAAGCCTTTTTCAGGAAAAAAAAAAGATACAGAAGACCACAAAAAGACTTCTGCGGTTTTGAACAACTGCACAGATTTAAATACCCATTACATTTCATATTTTGTATGTCTCCTAAAAGCTCAGACACGAAAATCCTTCTTCTGTTATTCAGCAAATATGCATCGTGCCTCTCCCAGCTCCTCGTGACCTGCTCACTAAGGCAGTTCAAATCTCAATTTGAAATACATTCCAACTTTGGACAAAAAAACTGATTAAACTAAAGAAGCCTACGGTCTTATCTATTCTTCCTAAGGCATTGGTCAGAATTGTTTAAATGCATCAATTCTATGCTGTAGAAAATAAACGATATACCATTCAAAAGGAGTATTTCTTCACTCTCCCTTGAAAATCCTTCTCAATATGTATTTATACCTATCATTTGCATAGCATACGTGTTGTATGTAATTATTGACATTACTTAATGTTAAAGGTTAACAGTTTGCTTCAAGCAAAGATTTATTACGTCGTTTTTCAACCAGTAAAACTCTTAAGTCCTTACCTGTGTCTAAACAGTGATGAGTCAAGGCACCAATGCAACTGGAACGGTTTCAGAGCTCCCAGTAACTTAAGGTCAGCAGCAGACCCTGACCTTCAAAATGTAGCACCTGGCCTACGCTGATAACAGAGGGTAGGTTAGATGTAGGTCAGATTCCAATCAGCACGAAGAAAACCCCCCATTAACAAAGGGATGGTTTCCATGTACCTTGAGCTTTGGAAAGGAAAGGCATTTTTGCACGTGTGTGTATCACCTCACTTAGTAACCGCACAGATTTACCTTATCCCTGTGTAAGTAACAGGAAGCAGATACACACTTACTACAGTTAGATGTAATTATACGTACCTTCGATGCTCACACGTTTTCAGAAGCTTCATCTTTTCATCACTTTCCAATCCATCATTACTTGGTTTGCCATTCCCAGCTACCAGAAGACAGGAACAAGATAAAGAGGTGAGTGCAGAACACTGATTCTGCTTCTGCTCTTCATTTGGAGACTAACCAAAGTAAATAAAACCTCCTGATGAAAAATTCACAGTGTCCAGCGTAAAGCACAGTCAATATTATCAGTGAACTGTAGGACAGCTGTGGCTGCTCCCTCGTGCAGGGGGATTGCCAGGTCACAGCCTGAACCGGGAGGTGAGCACCTGAGTGAGCACAGGGAGGGACCCCAGATCCACCCTTCCTCTCTGCCCTTCCTGGTGACGCTTCCAGCTGTGCTTCCCAGAGTGCACACACACTCAGAGTCTGCATGCTTTGCACCCACCCCACCTGCACACCAGTTAGAACCAGAAAGGGCTACATCCCCGAGCTCACTCTTCTCAAGCTGCTGCCAGTTATCAGTCAATCCTTCTTTGTCCTCCTGTTCTACAGTGCCTGCGTCCCAAACAACCTAATATCTACTGGAAAACTGACTCAGTTTCTCTTTTCAAGTACTGATAGACAGCCACTGAGATCAGGAATTCAAAACTGACCGAGCATTTGGTCATGCTATATTCACTATTCTACCACGGAGAAGTGATACTACGCGTCCTACTTCGGTAAGGATTTCAACTAGGACATCTAGTACAGTATGCCCACTGACAGCAGGGAGGGAGAAAACATTACACATGAAAATAAAATATAATCCAAGAATTAACTGTGTGTTTCTACTTAAAGAATGAGATTTCAGTAATGAAAGTAACTGGTAACTCCATACTAACTTGTCAGGTGCTGCATAGAAGTAGATTCCGTTTCCAGCTCATCTTGCCTTCGCTTCAGTACCGACACGGCTCGCTGCTGGAGAAGTGCACGTACAGCAGATTCTGAGCTCAGTTATGTATTTCAGCTGAAATATGGTAAACAGCAATCAGGTTTGAATAAAACAAATGAAAGAACAGTTTTCACAGGCTTTCAAGCATGAGGGTGAGATGAGAACAAGAGCATTACAGTCTGAAAAGCAAGAGCCTGCTCACTGCAGGTTTTCCAGGCTGTTTAAGACTGAAAGCCACAAACTGAAATGCCAATTGCCTACTACAGGACTACCTAAGACCCTACCAAGAAGTGTTCAGCGGGACACTATTGGTACAATTAGTTGCCTCAATCTGCCTTTGAACACCTCGCCATCAAAGGAAACATCTCAATGAAACCTTGTACAGTTATGTACAGTTACATAAAAAAACACTCAGGCTGCAGCACAACTGACAGTAGTTAGATTGACAGTACATTCTCTGGAGGGTACCCTCATCGAGGCCAAACTCTGTGCAGCATCTTCCAACCTTCCATCTTTTATTTTTATTTTCTATTTTTAATAGTTAAGGTTTGCAGTTAAGGAAAGCAACACAGCAGATAACATAGACAAATCCTCACACAACCCAGCTAAATACCAACTCAAACCTAACGTAAGATCCTTATTACTAGTCACATGTTGCAAAGCAAATACATTTGAGATCCCAAAACTGCACGCAAGTCCCACCTCTCATACAGCTTTAGGACACTCTCGTTACTACACCTGAAGAAAACTTCTTCCAATAACATTCTGTTTTTCTCCATCACAACCCAGGTGAGCCCACAGCTCAAGCCAGCGTACATATACTACCTTAATCATTTTAGGTTACTGTGAGGGGTGGTCTGTTCCTCCTTTGTTTCCTGTGACACTCAAGTTTCTGATAGAATTGACTTATAACTGGTCGTCTCTCATCATCAATTCCAAATAAGAAATCTCATTTTTGCCTTGAGAGAATGCAGGTTCATCATCCTTAAAGAAATGGGTGGCAGCGAAGGGAAGGAAAACACGCGTACTTCTTCATTGAAACAGTTTAGTAAGTTCTCTATGTATGTTTTCATGCCCCTGTAGAACCTGTAATTCATAGCAGCATCTGAAGGCTTCTCTCATTCCTGGGCAGTTATCTTTGAACTGTCAATGCTCTCCACGTGTTTTTTCATACTCCCTCTGGTGGGCACGGGGCACATCCTGCAATGATGCCATCCTAAAAAAGAACACACTCAGACAACTAAAACCACGACAAGTCAACAGTTAACACATTCCTGAACATCTTCCGCTTAAAACAAAGCACAAAATCCTTGCTAATAATAGCACCTGCATCTGGAGCAAAGAAGAACTGCAAGACTTACCCATACCAACATTTACAGAAGCACTGTGTGTGGACAAGATTCATGCTTTGGAAAACATCAAATGTCACTGACGTAGTGGTAGTTCTGAAGGTACCACCACTGACATTTTACCCATATTCCTCTACACAGCACGCTCCTAAAGAGCATAATATGGCAAGTGTAGCGACGTTACACTGAACTAGATTCTACCCAAGTCGATGTGGGTAGGAATACAGCATACATCAGTGCGTCCCACTTAATTTATACCAACTTAACATCACCAAGCTATTACTACCAGACGTGTTCTCCCTCCCCTTCTTGTTACTTTCCAAATAGGTCTCCCACTCTTCGATAGTCTTTCACATTTGATTGTACTTGAACTCCCCGCATCATTTCATCCATTTCTTTCAGGTGATCAAGGCCAAAAAAAAAAAAAAAAAAAAGCATACAATTCCACAGAAATATTTAGTCCACTTCAGTGGAAATTCTTTGAACACAAGCAGGCCAGCAGCAGTCTGTACAAAAGAGTATACATACACAGAGGTTCACACAAGTGAACGGCAGATGTTTGTGTTTCAGCTGCACGATGTCTGAACTTATCAGTACAGCTGCTTCTGGCTGCGTGAGCACTGAGAGGTGATGGGGATGGCTATCTCGGCAGCTGCAGATGCCTGACCCCACCTGTCCTTCACATCTAGTGAAAACAGATGAGGGACATCCTGGTTTAGAAGGAGGAGATGGCTGAGCCAGCGGTCCGAGAACCGGCAGCTCGCCCGCACGCGTAGCGCTTAGGAGCAACATTTGCCTGTTTGGAGTCGTCGGGCGCATGCTCGCTGTGACCTGGAGGACTAATCACAATAGAGAGCGGCGGATGAGCTGCACAGAGCGGTTACGAAGCCACTTCCGCATTCCTACGCGCACGCGTTGTGCCGCCTGCAGGACTGAGCAGCGGACAGCGGCAGTTCCGCGCATTGGCCACGAGGTGGCGGCAGAGACAGCGGAAAGAACTTGGACAGGATCGAGGGCGTGCTAAGAGCTTTACAAAAAAAAAAATAATAATAATAAAAAACAAAAGATAAAAAAATTACTTTTTGCCAGCATCTGTTGCACTGTTCTGAAATATTCACATGCCACAATTTAACTGCCCAGTACATTTAACGACAACAAAATTAAAGCACGTTGGCAGAAGGCAGAGCGCCATATTGGTGTTCACTCAGCCTCTGTCTTCTTCGTGCTTTAATGTATTTCACAGCTACCTAATGTAAATCACAGCTACCTCTGGAAGACAGCCCGAGAGCTGTGCAGGTCCATCAGGCTCAGCTGCAGCTTTCATCTGCCCTTCTCTGGCCCTCCTGCAGCTGGAGAGAGAGCACAGGAGGGCACGTGGGATGCAGACCCTCCCCAGTCAGCCGCAGCAGTCGCTCCTGCCAGCACTCCCTTTCCCCCACGTCTTTCCCATTGGACAGTCTGGAGCCCTGTGTGGCAGAGGAGGAGAGAGCTGCAGGCAGAAGGAAAACGGGCTGCTGGGATTCCTCCATCCCACTGCCAGGTGTCTTCTCTGGCATTTTGGGGGTGGGAAGGGAGTTGTGGGAGCACCCGTGGGGCTCCGGGCAGGAGGGAAGGAAGCAAAGATGCAGCTGCAGGCAGCGGGCTCTGGGCTGGAGCAGTGCAGCCAGGCACAAACAGTGACAACGTACACACACAAATAAACACCCAGCACAGAATCTGGCACTCTACAGTCCTCCCAGAGCTTGTTACTGCTTTTTAGGCTGCTCTACAGGTATTCTGTCCTATCCCCTTCATTCCCGTGTCTTGCCCCCTTCCTTCACCCCGTGCCTTCCCCATTCCTTTTCCAGGCTTTCCCTTTCCTTTCCCCGCTTCCTTCCCCACGCCTTCCCCCTGCAACAGCCCCATGTTCTGCTGCTGTTCTCAGCTGACAATCCTTACACCACACTGTTCAAACACATCGGATCAGACTGCACACTGGCACTGATTTTAAAACAACAACAGCAACAACAAATACATACAGTATTATGCGTGGATAACAAACTCCTACCTGCTTGAAGACCAATAGCAGCTCCTCATCCTGCAGTAACTCCTGCACACAGCCAGGTCTCCCGTGCAGGGATTTGGCATCCGCAGTGGCGTCGCAACACTGGATTTGAGTCTTTGACTTCCACCTCAATCTGCTCGACAGCTGCCCCCCTCAATCTGCTCTTGTGCTCCAGAGAGAGATCCAAGGCATGAAGAGGTGCAGTGCAACACAACTGGATAACGCTCTTGAAGAATGGCAACACCTGAGCAACACAGAGGAAGGTAGCAGGAATAAAAGGGCAAAGCAAGGCCAAACCTCGGGGAAAGAAAGGGAAAGGTGAGAGGAAAATGACACACACCTTGGAAGGTGCCCTAAAGAGCCATAACAAAGTCTGGCAGCACTGGCACACTGTGCAATGGGGAAGATTTGTATATGTACATGGATCTTACCTGTTCAGGACACCAGTCACCTAAGTTGGGTTCTAGGGAATTATGGGACATGCAGCTTTCCAATCCCGAGCAGCTTATGGAAGAGCAAGGAGAAGGAAATAAAGGATGGCAGAGCACCATAAACACAGACAGTGCATGTCCATGCAGACTCGCAAACCCACAGCTTCCTGGGTTGTTTCTGCTTTTGTAGCATTTGCGTGCTGCAGATGAGGAAAACGCTCTGCTGTTTGAGTCTTCTTCTGCAAGAGCCACCTACAGGTAAATGGCAGCTAACCTGCAGACCGAGCACTACTGCCTGGAGTTGGTCAGGGGGAGCTCCTCCTGCCGCTGCTGGAAAATCAGGATTCAGAAGCACGGATAAGAGTTTGAGAATGGTCACTGTGACTGGGGTAGTAGTCACAGCTTGGCAAGAGAAGAGCTACTTCCGAAGAACTGAGAAAATGGGCCAGGCTCTCAACAAATCTTGTTGGATATGCAATGCCCTCCCTAGAGGGGAGGGAAAGGTGCCCCTTTATGGGATAGTGGCACTACATTGGACCGTTCCACATTGGCTAGAGCACGGAAAGTGTAAGTTTGGGATAGAAGACAAGCCACAAAAGGGACCTACATTGCATTGACTAGTTACTAACTCTACTAGGTCTATCTCTGCAGACAGAAAAACTGACGGTAAAGGTGGGGTGGGGGTTGGCTGACAGAACTTGACAAGCATAGGGTGTAGTTGGGGGTGGAACCAAAGTGTGGGGTGTGATCCTAGAATCGCTAAGGAGTCACACTGGCTCTCAGAGAAGAACATACTCGGAATTGTAGGGATGGGAGCATCGTTCGCTCTTCAGGAAAAGATGGCCAGGCCATGTCAGTTACCTCATGGATACCACATGGTGGTTATGTGGGGACACTCAGGCACGGAATGCAGTACCTTTACATTGGACAGGGACTTGCACTACAGGATACTTAATAGCCCAGACCATGGTGCATGAGGAGATCCCTCGGGGACTCCTGAGGACCCCTGGGATTCAAACGAAGCGTACATACAACCCCCTAGCTATATAGAAGAAGGGATACCACTGCTTTCCGAGAGCCCTTATCCCGGCTCTAGGAGTTGCCCAGCTAGAAAAAGCTAGAGTCAATATCTCTGCAACTCTGGAAATCATAGAGAATGCCACAACAGATGCATTATGAGCAATCCAAGAAGAAGTATCCCCTTTATCCAAAGCAGTGCTCCAGAATAGGATGGCACTAGACCGATTAACAGCCAAGGAAGGAAGGGTATGCACAAGAATAAATCAGAGTCGCTGTGCTTACAGCAAGAAGGATTTAAGAATCGAGAGAGATTGATGGAAAGTTTGGGAACAGACGAAAGTCCTGCATAGGACAAGTCAGGATGACCCCAGCTGGGAAGGAGATTTAGGGAACTTGCTTACTAGCTGGCTACTGAATCTAGGATGGTTAAAGCAGCTCTTCCTAGTTTGCATCCTCTTGGTGCTGTTGGGAGGTTTTACCTGTGTGATGATGAGATGCTCTGCCTGCCTGTGCCGGAGTACTAGAAAGAAAAAGGAGATATGGAAGAGACATGCATTGAGGCCAAAGGTGGGAAGTAGGGGCCTATTTTGGGACACGTAGAACAGAATCAAAATGATCTAGCAGGTAGAAGCCCTGCTAGACTATAGAAAAGGGAAAACTGAAGAGTGAGAACAGGAGCCTGCAGTTAGAGAGAGAAGGGCCTCACAGCAAGAAAAGGGAAATTAGCTGCACAAAGTAGAAATAAGAGGCAAATAAAGAGAGTTTAGGTAGAGAGTGTTAGAAAACAAGGGATTCCAAGCACTTTCACAGACACTAGGTCAGGAATAACAGGGAGGATGAAGGCCATCAAGATAAGGAATGGAGAGCAGCTCGAAAACACGTGGCAGGGAGCTGATTAGATGTCTACAGGGCAAGCTGAAACCGGTTTGGGGTATGCCCCCCCCTTCGGGGTCACAAGTGTGCAGTGAGGAAGACTACGAGCCTTCGCGAGGAAGACTACAAGCCTTCATCATCACGACCTTCTACGCATGTGCAAGGAGGGGAGGGACTGCATGCTAATGGGCTCTCTGGAATGGAATGAATATGTCTCCGAATTCCTGTCAACTACTGATTAGCTATTAGTTTGACCTACCTACATCTATAGCACCATTTCTCCTGACAGTGTGCAAGTTAGGTGGAGCGATCCCCCTTGCACCAGGGAGTACGCGCGTCACCAAGAAACACATGCCTGTTCTAAATCCTTACCGGCTATATGGTCTGATTGCCGCACGTCAAGCCCAGAAGAGACACCTCCCTCACCTTGGGCACAGCTCACCAACCAAGAGCCAGGCCTTGCCAACTTGGTTGAGCTGAGAAGGCGGGAGGGGGCCGCACATCACACCAGAAGTATCCATTTCACTTGCAGCTCTATGGAGAGAACAACACCAACTAACAGGCCTGAATGAATTTGCTCACAAGATGAACAACACTCAAATGGACCAAGCAGTGCTCTGCAGTCTGCTACGCAGACTCAGCCCCAAAGCCTGGCTGGGCATCAGCATGTCCATCATTCTTCAAACGCCCCAGCCCAGCAGCAAGGGAACAACCAACCTGCAGAACTAACTCGTTGCCGGTTGGTCCAGATGTCTGTATGCTCCCTCCCACGGCCCAGGCCGAGCTTGCTGAGCTGCTCCTCCTTTGTGCAGGACAACAACGGTGCCCATGGCATGTGGTGGCTATGCACAGCATGCCTTTTACTTGCTTTTCCTCTCTCCGTCCTCCATCACCAAACAGAACCTCCAATCTCTCCCGGCTAAAAAATCACTTGGGCAAAAAAAGAACTGGCAACCTTGCTTTTAAAATTACAACTTGATGCTTTAAAGCAGAAGCTCACCTAGCAAGGACACCTACCTTACACAAGCTCAACCTACACGGAAAAGTTATTCCTCTGCGTCTGCACACTCGGCACGCTTTTTCAGCTGCAATAGTCAGCCCAGTTCTCAGCACAGCTTTACCATCCACAGAAAGCCAGTTCACCGCCGCCATCTTTTTCTCTCTTCTTAAACACTCTACTGCTGCAAGAAGCAACGGTTACAATCACAGAATCACAGAACTGTAGGGGCTGCAAGGGACCTCTAGAGATCACTGAGTCCAACCCCTCCCCCCGCAAAACAGGCTCCATACAGCAGGCTGTACTGTAGGCATCCAGCTGGGTTTGGAGTATCTCCAGAGAAAAACAATCCACAACCTCCCTGGGCAGCCTGACTATATACCCCCCCGCCCATAACGTCCCCACAGCCACCTATAGCCACAAATCCTCGGATGGCTCACCACAAACCCAGAAACCCCCCAAAAGTACACCTCAGCTCCTTATAGACCCATAAGCCTTTACAGTCCATGCAGAGCCTCCTACAGTAGCCCCAGATCCCCCTATAGCCTCCCCGCAGCTCCCAGTAGCCACAGGCCCACCTTAGCCCCGGTTCCGGGGGGCTGCAGGTGGTCTGGGGGCACCGGGAGCAGCGCTGGAGGGGTTGGGGGTGGGGGGGCACGGTTCAGATGCTGGCAGCAGCACTGTAGCACTGGGGGACCTCAGGCCTCCATCCGTCCCAATCCCAACACCCATCCCCCACACACATCCCACAGCCCTCATCCCAACCCCACAGCCCAACCCCACGGGAGTTCCACGGGGGAGGAAAGGGCAGTGTGCTTGGGGGGCCGCGCAGGGCTCCTCTCCCTCTCCCGCTCCCGTTCTCCCGCACACCTCCGGCAGAGCTGTCCTCAGCACTCGCTCCCGTTGTGCCGCGGCTTCCGGCTCGGTGCTGCCCGGACAGCTCCGGCCGACGCCGCGCTCTCCTGCGGGGCGACCCGGGCTGCCGGAGCGGCGCTTCGCTGACGAGAGCCG
This sequence comes from Gallus gallus, assembly GCF_016699485.2. Classification (NCBI taxonomy): domain Eukaryota; kingdom Metazoa; phylum Chordata; class Aves; order Galliformes; family Phasianidae; genus Gallus; species Gallus gallus. The sequence goes on from NC_052572.1 coordinate 78,382,722, forward strand.
CGCCTGACACTGCCGGCTCCCAACGGCCGCTCCCGCGCACGGCGGCTCAGCCAATGGGAGCCGGCGGAGCTGCCGCTGAGCAATGAGACGCCGGAGGAGGGACAGAGCTGCCGCTGACCAATGAAAGCCCGGGGGAGGGACAGAGCTGCCGCTGACCAATGAGACGCCGGGGGAGGGACAGAGCTGCCGCTGACCAATGAGACGCCGGGGGACGGACAGAGCTGCCGCTGACCAATGAGACGCCGGGGGACGCACAGAGATGCCGCTGACCAATGAGAGCCCGGGGGAGGGACAGAGCTGCCGCTGACCAATGAGACGCCGGGGGAGGGACGGGCAGATGCTGCTCACGGGGAGCTCCTCCTGCCGCTGCTGGATGCTGATGCTGACAGGGCTGCAGATGCTCTGCAGGGCCAGCTCGTAGCTGGGAGCCAGGAATGGACACGGCGGGAGAGACGAGAGAGCTGGCGGGGAGCAGCCAGGGCATCCCTCACTCAAAAGCATCACAAAGCTGCAGCCAGCAAGCTGGGCATGATCATGAGCAGCATCCCGGATGCTGGAGATTCTTTGCTACCATACACTACGGGAGCACAGCTCTCGCTGCAGGCATCCCACAGCCAGACAAAATGGGAACAAACCCGGAGCGCTGCTGCACGCACAGCCCATAGCCATAGCCTTGCAACATGAGCTGCCTTGCTCTTGCTTGCATCCATCCCAATCCCTGGGAATGAAGACTCAGAAGGCAGTCAAGGCGTTGATCCAGCACCAGCGTGCTTTTATTCCCTAATAGCCAGGAGGGCCTTTTGGTGAGAGGTCCGGTGTACACATGGGACTCATCGTCTCTGGTGAAGGAGAGAGGCGCTCAGAGCTCATGCTGCTGCCCGGTGCCTGGGACTGGAGCTCTGATTCTACGTCCCCCTCCACCAGGCTCGGCTCCTCCTGGCTGACGCTGACCTGCTCCTGCATGGAGCTGCTGCTGTCGGGGCACTCGGGCTGTGCTTGGGCTGGGCTGCACTGCAATGGTGCCCCGTCACAGTCCAGCTCGGTGACTGTTGTTTCTGGCAGGCTCAGGTCAGCGTCTTCTGCACAGCTGGGAGAGATGAGGGCTTCCACTTGGATGGTCACTTTCATTCCCTCACTGATGTTATATGGCAGGCTGTCATCCGAGCTGCAGCGATTCATGCTTCCTAGCAGCTCTGCATTGATATAAGCACACAGTGAAGCATCGCTATACGCTCTGGCTCTTCTGCGTGGACGAGGGCTCGGTTCACCTAGGAAGGAGTAGATACACAGGCAAACAGTTAGTGGCAAACTTGCACAAGCTGAATGATGAGAGTGGTTCTTGAGATTTGTTATGCAGTGGCAGCAGGACAAAGCCAACAGGACAATAGCAACAGTAGGAGCACTGTCTCGAAAGGAACTGTTGCGCTTTTGTTGTTTGTCTTTCTCTTTTGTGTGGACTCCAAGCATGAATTCCATGGCGCTGACAAGCAGGGTTTTGACAGCTGGATGTGCACCCTTACCTGCCAGGACCACCACCTCTGTTTCCGAGGGCTCCCTGGCATCGCGCTGCAGTTGGCGTTTGGCCACAGAGGATGGTTTTCTGGGCCTGAAGCAGGAACACCAACTGCATGCTGGGGATTCCTTCACCCTGCTGGGTGGACTTGGTCTGGAGGGAGAAAAGAGGGAGCGGTGTGAGTCGTGCATGGTGCAGGGTGAGGGAAGAGCTGCCCTGAGCTCTTGCCAACACTTGCTTGTTCCTAGCACTGCCTGCTTCCTGCTGAAACACAACTTTGAAGCTCGCTCTGATTCACACGGTTGACAACGGTTCCATTCCTAGAGCTCAGCCCTGGAGTCTTGCTGGCTACATTCCCCTCAGCCATGTCAACCCAGATGCAGAGCATGCGAGCAGAGGCTGCACAGCTGTCCAGGGCAGCATCGAAGGAAAGACTTCGATTGAGCTGGAGGTGTAACTCTCTTCTGAGGAACCGTGCAGCCAGAGAAAAAGTTCAAAAGCATCTCTGACACGTACATTAGCAATAGGCCCTCTCTGGTGGCTAAACTGAGCCCGTCGGGCAACTGCGTGTTAGTTGAACCTCAGAGTCCAAAGGGAGGGGACATTCAGTACAACACCACACGCCCCATTAGCGTCACGTAGCTTCTGCAAGTTTTGGCACTAGCAATAGTGGAGAAAAACCCACAAAAGCCCACCCAACCAAGTCTGATAGGAAGCTGCTGGAAAAGAAAGTCCTCTTTACCTTGCAGACGGAAAGTCAATGATTGTGTGGAATTTCCCCCGCGCAGCTGCGGGGCCTTCTTCCACGTCCATGTCCCTGCTCTCTGTCACAGCGGGAGAGCTGCTGTGGCCTCCCCTCTGTGCCTGTGCCTCCTCCAGGGTGAGCAGCTTGGTGGCAGGAGAAGACACCTGCACAGACTTGGGCCCTGATGGAGAACTGCGCCCTGGAAGGGAAGACCACAGCTAAGAGGGAGGATCAGAAAGCAGCGGCACAGCCATCACAGTTCTGGGGGAGCTGCCGCACATCTCTCAGCCTTGCTTATCCGAACCACTGGAAAAAGAGGTCAAAACCCTTTCATCAAGCTTCACCTGCACGCAAAACATCACCATGACAGGGACGGTTTTCTCATGCTCAACTTTGGGCTTGGACATTCTCAGCATCCAGCCACAGAGGATGCCATATTCTCATCTAAGCCCACAAGTCTGCTGGCCCCCTGATAGCAAAAGCGTAGCTCAACAATCCTGGAGAAGGCCTGCATTTGATCAAGGTGTCTCATCAAGACAAAGCTCATGCAGGAAGACGCTCACCTGCTCCATCTCCGATGCATGACGTGGAGCTGGAGCAGAAGAGGACGTCGGCGTGGTTGATGATGAACTCCACCACATCCGACTGCCTCTGCAGTTCCACGCAGGCAGCTCTTCCGCTGGCGCAGGCAGCCTCGTTCTGCTGGGATCTGTAGAAAAGGCAGATTGGAGAAGTCATTGACCCGAGATCGTTTCCCCACGTTTGGGCATTTGGGCAGCCAAAGGCTGTCCAGTTGGGCTGTGGAGACTTCCGCAGTGGGCAAGCACTGATGCCACTGAAGACATTCTCCTGGATGATCAAGGACACACCAGCCTCATTTGACAAAAACAATAGAGCAGAAATTGTCCTCCTCTAGAAACTGTGCCTGTGGGGAGAGCACATCTAAGCCTTGTGTTGAAACCGAAAAAGAAGTTTACCTGAAGAGGTTGGGAGCCCACACAATCGCTAAGTTCTTAGCGGGCATGTTTGTGATGGAGCAGCTCCCAGCGAGACAAGCCAAGTGTCTCATCAGGTATTCCAGCGTCCTGGAAAGCAAGAGCCAAACCTTCAGCACTACTAAGCACGCCGTGCTCACATTCACCAAACAAACCTCATTGTTCTTGCTACTAGCAAGTAGATCAAGCTTTCCCAAGTGCCACACTGCAGCACCAAGCCCCAGCACAGCTCAGCCGCAACCATCAGCTGTACCAGCCGTGCCCCCGTGCTCAGGAGCTGACCTAATCCATTCACCCCACGCAGCCATCCACCACTTCAACACACACAGGCATCACGTTGCCAGCATAAGACAAAGCCTGCCATCGTGTCATCGCCCTCTGAAATGCAGCAGGGCTGAGCTCCCCAGACCGAGGGCAGCAGTTTTCTGACCTGTAGTGAGGCGCGGGCAGCTGCTGGATGACCTCCTGCATGCTGAGCAACCGCTCCTCATCTGTACCAGCACAAACAGCGTCCTGGAAGAAAGCAGAAAAAGATTGAGACACACATCAGTAGAGATACCTGCCGCAGGGTCGGCAACTACGGGGACGGAGCGCTGTTGCTCAGCACCGAGGCGGATTTTTTGCCTTCCAACAGGCAGAAAAGCTGGGGAACACAGCGGCACGCAGCTGGTGCCATCAAGGCCAAGCACTCCAAGCACTGGGCTGCTTTACAGCCTGATCGGTTCTGCACCTCAGCTCCTCGCAATGGGCATTCATCTCCCAGTAACCTGTGCTATTAATCCCATTCCCATTCTAGAAACAGTTGGGGAATAGCAAAAGAACAGGAATTCTCGCAAGCTTTGTGAATACGGAAATGACCACCTCCAGGGAGCACCAAAAGTGGCATCAGTATGCTGCAGGATGTGGGAGAGACATGCGAGGCTGCCACATGGGGCTAACAGAAAATCAGAAAAAAAAGACCATGAGGTGCGCAGGCGTGTGTATGGGACAGGCCACGCCAAGATGCCCAGGGAAGAGGGACATGAAGGCCATTGCCTTGTGCTTACCGAGAACTTGCCATGCAGCTGCTCGGGCAGCAGAGGGCTCGGGAGCTCCCTGAAGTACATCTTGCACAGGGAGCTCACGCTGTGAATGTCCCGGACGGTGAGCTCCGGAATCTGCTCCGACTCAAATTCATGGCTGGAGAGAAGGACACAAAAACAGAGGGCTTGGAGAAAGACGAAAACAACTCCAAAGCAAGACAACATACAGTCCAGAAGCACTCTTACCGCAGCTTCTGGATCTTGGACGCCACGCCGGACAGGCGGTAGATCCCCTGCACCACGCCGTGCTGCTCGATGAACTCAGCGCAGCTCTGCACGACCTGGGGGACTACAGAACAAGGGCCAGCGCTTAGCTGAGCTCCTGATTCAAGTCCTGCTTCAGCCGCTGCCCCTGTCACATGCCATCCACTAAGCCCAGCCAGGCTACTGCTTGCCTCCTCCGTAGAGGAGAAAAAAGGCTGTCGCAGACATCGCAGGCAAGCAGGAGCCAGGGACAAAACTGGACACGGACGTGTTCTTGGCTTTCAAGAAATGCCAGGACCTGCCAAGCAGCCTGCAGAAAGTAATTCTGGGGAAGCCAGAGACACTGCCACAAGTCCCATCACAGCTCCCACCGCAATGGAGGCGTGAGACCTCATGTCCAGAAGAGCTAGGAAACTGACGCACTACACTCTCTTGGGCCAAAAGGCTTCCTTGGTTTTCAGGCTAGCGTGGGATTGGCTTACACCTTTGGCTTTAAGCAAATAAAAGTGTGCCGGCCTCCTATGAGCATTAGCCTCAGCTTCCCTTGCAGCCATAACTCCCACCTCACGCTTCTCCACCGCTATCAACCTGCCCCTTGCTAGACACGATCTCCCTTTCTTTCATCTTTACATGCCCAACAGAGAGAGGAAGCTCTCAGGAATGGGCTGTTCCTTACCATCACGGCCAGAGTGGAGAAGATGCTCTCCCAGGTCACAGCCAAACACCCCTTCCTTCTCCTTCTCCAGCTCCATCTCCCGCTGCTTCGGTTCCTCTGGGCGGGCCTTCACGAAGGAACGAAGGAAGCTGAGGAGCTTGCCACGCTTCTTTGGCACTGCACAACAAAAGGAAGAAACCAGTTCATTTCAGGTTGGGCTCAGTGGGACCAGGCCGAGCATCACACATTCGACAGAGCACGTAAAAGCGGGAAGAACATTGCCAACAAGTACCTACAACAACAGATTTTCCCCATCCCTGGAGGAGTCCAAGGCCAGGTTGGATGGGGCCCTGGGCAGCCTGGTCTAGTCTGGCATTCGAAGTGGAGGTTGGCAGCCCTGCCTGAAACACGGGGGTTGGAGCTTGATGATCCTTGAGGCCCCTTCCATCCCAAGCCATTCTACAAGGATCCTATCGTTTGCCCAAGCCCTCATTCTCACTGCCTACAAAACAGCAGCCCTACGCCCCGTGGCATGCAGGAAGGATCATCAACACAGAGGAGAACGTGGGATGGATAAAGGAGGTATTCAACACAGAACACACCCAGAAAAAGACTCCATTTGACTTCCCCGCGCCATCACATGTAACATCCGTACCTGGCTTTGGCGCTGAATTGATGAGGGCCTCAGGAATTTTTCCGTTGATGAGCTCCACGCACTCACCAGGGAAAAATCCAACCTGGAACAAGATCAAGAAGAGAGATGGAATACTGAATGCAGCATTTCTCAGGCCTCAACTGTTAAACCAAGAAAGAATGGCCTGCAGAAAAGTAACCCTCATTCAACATTTGCAGCCAGAAGACCTACAAAAGCAATTGACGGAGCATAAGATGGCTGTTCTCCGTGCTTGTACAAAGGACAGAGATGCTCAACTCCTAACTGCCTATTGAGCAAGAGAGGCTCTTGCTTCTAAGTCACATGAGGAGACAGTTTCCCACCCAAGCCCAGAGCCAAAGGGAAAGGCCTCTGACAGCGACACAGGGAAGCTGTTGACGTCCAGAAGCCACCCTGTGCAGGCCGAGCAGCTCAAAGCTGACGTTCCTGACTTGACTGCAATTGCGCCCAGGAGTCTGAAGCTTGTGCCTACCTGAAAGCCATGCTTGCCTCTCCACCAGGGGCTCAGCTCCTTTGCTGGCATAGCAGTAATGCACACCAGGTCTCCCACCTGCAAGACATTGCAACATCAATCCCAGCTTCAGCACAGCTGGGAGGAAAGCACAGCTGAGATGACGCCATTCTTCTGCACTGCCAAAGAGAGCACAGCTTGAGAGCAATTGCACTGGGGCAGCTCTTCAGGCATTTCCCGTCGGAAAGCTGGGCTTGGAGGTACAAGAGCCACTGCCTTACACACCACACAGAATACAGTGCAAGCATGCCAAATCAAAACGTCTTTTAGACATGGCTGAACTCCTCCCTGCATCCAACCCAGTGCAAGTCCTATCTGGACCTGCATCTTCTGGGCTTCGCCTCACAAGGCATTCTGAAGGTGTCTGAGAATATTCCTGATGCATTCACACAGTATACTCTTCTGTCCGTGACAACCAGGAACGCCTTCTTTTTCTGCTTACCTCCAAGGAGAGCTCATCCGCTGCCTGGGCAACGTAGCTCTTAATAACATGGCCAGCAGCAATAGCCGGAATATTAAGAGATGGCTCCTCCTGGACCAGCAAGGGCTTCCCCTGGTTCTCAGGCTGAAACAGAGAGCACAGGCCATGGTGAGGAGCTGAGGACAAACAAGGAGGATTTCAGGGTGCCATCTCGATGCCACTAGCAAGGAAATGAAGCTTTTAAGGCAGCTCTTCAGTGACACCAAGAGGGCCGGAAGGATGCTCTCTCTCTTGAAAAGCAGGAGAGCACACCGGTGGCTCATTCTGCTGGCTCAAGTCAGGGAACAGAGAACAAGAATAGCTTCACACTGTACCTCCGTCAACGCCCGGTCAGGCCCACGGCTGATCTCGCTGCTCGCGATGCCCATCACAGCAGGCGCGACAAGCTGCAACAGAAAAGAATCACATTTCCTGTGTTCACACAGCACTGGATTGAGAGTCTTCTTCAGAACTACTCTCAGCTGCCCACTGGCGGAGGCAGGTGTTCTAGAAACAACCACTGTGCAGTCTATTCAAACGGGACAGCCGTTGCAATACGCAGCATTGGACCAAGTCGCTGTCCCTCTGCTAGTAGATGGGGACTCTGGCACAAAGCAGCAGATGCATTTGCCCGCAGCACGCTGAGAGCACAGTAGCAGGCCAGGGAGAGGTGTCACTGCCGGGGCTGGAGCTGCTCCCCAGCCCCCGGCTCCCAGCAGCAGCCACACCACCAGCGCTGGCCGCAGCCTTGCCCACGCATTTCCTCTGCCTGCATCTCTGCTGTGCTCCCTACAGCTGTCGGGCACACTCACACAGCCAAAGCATGCACGCTTGTGCCCCTGGCTCATGTTCTGCAGCTCTGCACAGAGTGGGGCTAGGGCTCTTTGCCTAAGGGATTGCCTTCCTTCACACTAGCTGCTCCCAGCACTACAGGCAGCATCCTGCTGAGGGTTGAGCTGGAGAGGAAGTGGAACAGAGCTGCATTTCAGCTGGACGAGGCTGTGTGTTACTACACACGGTGTGACTAAACACGGGCTGCTGAACCATGGGGGGGGACAAAACATGGCACGTACCTGGCAAGAGATCAGAACAAGGGAGAAGAAGATCCTCGAACCCGCAGCCGTTCCTTGTCACTTTGCTCTGATCTTCCACGAGCAAAAGCTGCACCAAGGGAGCAGGCGGAGGGTGGGCAGGGGAGGGAGAAAGAGCAGGTCAGTGAGCTTGCACAATTGAGCAAAGGAAAGAACCAGGGAAGAACCGTGGGACAAATGCCATCTTGATGGATGGCTTTGGAAGTGATGGCCTGGGGGAAAATGGCGTCTGATGGTCCAGGCTAAGCAATATGATCCTAGGAGCTCTGCCAGCCAGCACTTCTCAAGCCCTCGCTGCCCACCTGTCTATCCCGCACCGTCTCAGCTTACCTACAAGGCGCTGCGCAAGACGGGATGAAGACAAACACACTCAGTAGATGCACAAGTGCAACAAGCCACGTACTCACGCCGAGCTCAAGCGCTCCAATGAAGGGACGCAGCACGCGCTGCTCCTCCCCTCATTCTAGCTGCTTATGACATCACTAAGGGCCACCCGGCTGCTCCACCATGGACGGACAAGGTTGGGAGGCAAGACCACGTCACAAGACCACAGGATTCCAACAGGGCACCCCAGCGTTCGAGAAATCAGTGCGTGGTTGGAATTCCATCCCAGGGAAATCCTGGAGAAGCTGGCATGGGGTTGGCGGGACCAAAGTGCAGGACCCGGAGCTTGGTGCTGTTGAGCCTCTTGCTGGGCCTATGGCAAATCCACACTAGGGTCCTTCTTTGCATCCACGGGCGGCTTAGAGCAGCCATCTCTTGCACCTGGATGGAAATAAAGGAAGAGAAATACATAGTACTACTACTAGACTGCTTCGACAGTTTCTTTCCCGAGTGCATTTTTGCCTTTTGGCTTCCATGACGACCTCATTTCCTCCTCCTTTTCTTTGGGGGGAAGCTGCCCCCAGTGCCTGAGCTTCACAAGATAGCGTGAAACATGACACTAAGACAAACGCTTGCCCTGGGTGCAGGGTGGCTGTGCTTTGCCAGGCATATAAAGGAGGGTAGGGCTAGGAAACGCCACGTGGCAGCCCCAAGCCTTGGGGGTCTTGCCAAGTCTGCATTCAGTCACTGTGGCCACAGCTGCTGCCTCACTGCCAGAACGTATCCGAGGATACAGATGGACGCAGGCACTCCTGCTCCTTCTGCAAAGCCCTCCTCTGCACAGCCCGTTAGCTGCTGCTCACTGCTACGCCAACCAGGCTCCCCTTTACAGCAGCCCTGGGATAAACACGCCTGTACTCTTCCGTGCAGCAGCGAGCTCCAGGGATGAAGCAGCACAGAGGAAACCAACAGAATCTACTGCTGCTGAATCCACCAGCTCCTTCTGCCCACCAAGAGTAATACCAAAGCACAGAACACAAGTGGGATAAGCGCATCTCGCACACGGACAAAGGGAATCAAAACAGCTCCTTCGAGAAGAGCTCGTAGGGTAAACCCAGCCTCAGAGACACAAATGCATCTGGTTCCAGTAAATATTACGGCACATTGTTGATGAAACGCTGTTCTGTTGCTTGGAGAGCACGAAGCATGCTGTGTTGACACGCACTGCAGCGCGATGCCCAAGCTGAGCACGCAAACCTCCCCAGCACCCCTGGCCAATGCTGCCAGGGAAATGCACGACCTGCAGCCCCACACGGCTCGCTGCACGGACACTGGGGGGCTGTCTTAGTCTCAGGTGGGATCCACTTTTCTTCAGTGTCTGCTATGATGCTATGACAGTGAGAACACTCTCGTGTTTATAGTTTCTGAGAAGCAGACCTGGACAGAGCCAAGGCCGTTCTCAGCAAAGCTCTCAAGAAGGAGCTGGGAGGAAACCAAATGAGGACAGCTGATGTCAACAGGCCAAAGGGATATTCCATACCATATGACATCAGGTGGAAGGGGTTATGGACGGGGTGGGAGCTCATCTCACTCTCTTCCTCTGCTTGCCCATTGCTTGGGAGGTGCTGAGCCACTGCTTCCACATCACTTCTTACATACATTCATATATATATGTGTGTGTGTGTGTGTGCGTGCATCCATTACTTCTGTCCTTTTCTCTACCTTTGGAAAGAGATTTCTCTCAACACACGAGTTCCGGCTTCTTTTTTTTCCCCCATAATTCTCTCCCCCATCCCACCGGGAAGGGGGGAGTAAGCAAAGGACTCTGTGGTGCTCCACCACACGAGGGCTGCAAAGCAATGGCAGCAGACGTGCAGTGCACTGTCATAAGTGCACATGTACATAAGCAGATGCTCTCATCCACACGTGCAAATCTGAGGGCGAGGAATAAAAGGCTCGCTGGGCCATGGGCAAAGCAGGGAGCAGATGATAGGCAGGAAACAGGAAGGAGTTCAAGACCAGCTCTCCTACACCAAAGACAGGGAGAGCTGAGTCAGCACCACGGGGGGACTTACGACAAAGCTTGAGAGCTTACAGAGACCTGAGGTTGCCAAAGGAGGCCGCCAGGGTAACTCTCACCAGTCTTTTGCAGGGCTCTCACGGATGCTTGCGATGCTGACTTCCACTGCCTATGGCATTGGTAGAAAGCCCAGGTGGCAAATGCTCAATTGGTCTGGGTAACGCTTCTATGCTTCCACGGCTAGGACTGAAACAAAAGGAAAAAAAAAAAGCATGCAGCCCTATGAAATTTGTCTCTCTACTGCTGCTGTCAGCGTGACATCTACGATGAGCATTACGCGTCCCTGCACCCGACTGAAGATTCATCCAAGTCTGTGGGCACTGTTACCAGCAGTTCCCAGAACATCTTGCGCCACAAAATGCAGCATGCTCCTTTTTTTCATAGGCCCCTCGTTTCTCTCATCAGCCTCAGACTCACTCCACTTCAACTACACCCATCAGAACAGCCCTTCCGTTCTGCTGAGGTAGGAATTCACTGCTGGGATGTCCCCCACTCCCGTTCCCCGCTATGTCCAGCACCGGGGGGGAAAGGAAGAGACACTGCCATCACCTACCCAGACTTCTTGCAGGGCCTTCCAGACGCTCTCACATCACAGGGAGAAGCGGCACAGCTCTCGTGGCACAAAGCTCAGAGAAGGCTGCAGAAATCAAGGTTGCCACCAAGGTGCTGCTTTCAAACAACGTGACTTAGCGGGCACGAGACGGGAAAGACAAGGTTCCGGTTCAGAAGCCTCCAATCCCCGTGGATGTGGCTGTCTGCAAAGACCACAGCTGCCTGCTTTCCAGCAGGGGGACGCTCACCCAGCAAAGCACTCACCCAGCAGATGCCTTTCCTACAATCATAGCATCAGCAACGTTGGAAAAGACCTCCATGATCATCCAGTCCAAACACCCACCTACCACCACCATTTCCTTCCCACTAAGCCACGTCCCTCACTCCAACATCCAGTGTCCCTTGAACACCTGCAGGGACAGGAACTCTATCACCTCCCTGGGCAGCCCGCTCCAGCGGCTGAACACCCACTGGGAGAAGTTCTTCTTCACACCCAACCTCAATCTCCCCTCATGCAACCTGAGGCCATTCCTTCTAATCCTAGCACTAGTTCCACGGGAGAAGAGGACCACCCCCACCTCAACACAACCTCTCGTCACGTAACTGGACAGAGGGAGAAGGTCTTCCCTGTGCCTCCTCTTCTCCACACTAAGGAATCCCACTTCCCCCAGCCGCTCCCCATCACACTTGTGCTCTACACCCCTCACAGCTTCATTGCGCTTCTCTGGACACACTGCAGGCTTTCAGGGTCCCCCTTCTAGTCAGGGGCCCAGAACTGAACACACTACTCAAGGAGAGGACTCACCAGTGCTGAGTGCAGTACAGTGGCGATGATCACTTCCCTGCTCCTGCTGCCTCCGGCCCTTTGCAGTGCACTTCCACTCTAAACCGTTCCTTCTGCGCTACTGCTCGGATCCTCCCGTAGGGCTGGAGCTCAAGAGGTCAACACAACACAAAGAACACAACGTGCAACTGGAAGGCATGTCTCAAAGCCTGAAGAGTGAGAACGGGACCCTGCAGTTAGAGACTCTGAGAAGGGCCTCACAGGATGCCTGGGGAAGGGGACCTGCAAGTCGGACACAAGGGAAGAGCAACAGAAACTTCCCTAAAGAAGTTACAGAAATCTTCACTAAGGTATGCTTAGCTGTGTGGCTATCGGGGATGCCTGGTAGAGCCAAAATGCAGCCCTAAGTTTAAAGCAAGAGCTACGGCTAGCCCACTCAGCGTAAAGCCTCATATCCCTTGGAGGATATGCAACTGGAGAAGGAGAAAAGAAACCATAGATAACTTGTGGATTTCGGATTACTAATTGAATGTGAATCCAAATACAATACTCCAATCTTGCCGATGAAAACTTGGATAGCAAGTGCTATAGTTTAGTACAAGATTGGAGGGCAAGTAATAGAACTGTTGAATGTATACATGCTGTGGCGGCAAATCCATACACTTTAGTAACTAAGTTAGGGAATGAGTAGGTGGAGTTTGCCTTCTGCATGTGAAGGATGCCTTTTCTGCCTGGTTTGGCCAAAGGAAGCCTAAGGTCATTTGCCATTGAATAGGAGAGCCCCAGTCCGGGACAAAAAAGTCTCCGTTCACCTGGACAGTGTTAGCCAGGGCTGTGAGAACAGCCCAAGGATTTTGGAGAACTGCTCAACTCGGGAGCCTGAGATTTGCGTTCCTCCATCCCACGGTGGAACTTGATTGCAGCATGTGGATGCCACAGAAACAAAGAGGGCTGTGTGCAATGGACTGCGAATGTGCTGAATTTCTTTGTTTCAATGATGATCGCCTTTCTCAACAGAAGGCACCAAGAACTCAACAGCAAGGGACCTATCTGGAATAGGAGATTACAGCTGGACTTGGAACCTCAAGGACTGCCAGGAAAGAAGCCATCTGCCAAAGCCCTGAGCCACAAAGTGCCGAGGAACTCCGTACATTCTCAGGAATGACAGCAGGGTGCCAAATGTGGATACACAGCTACGGACTGGTGGTAAAGCCCCTTCAGGAAGTAAGTAAGAGATGGCCAGAGTGCTTGAGGGCGGTGGCTGCACCAGTGCTCAAGATTCAAGAACCTGGTAAATTTACGCTAGGCCAAAGAATAACAGTTTTAATATCTGATGCAGTGTCTACTGTATTGGAGGTAAAAGGGGGCATTGGCTCTCACCCCCAGAGGGTCCTGAAATACCAGGCCATCCTGGTACAGCAGGATGATGCAGAAATAACTGTAACTAATATTGTCAACCCAGCATCTTTCCTTAGCGGAACTCCTGGAGAACCAGTATTTCATGACTGCTTTGAAACAACTGCGGCTATGGACCTTTGCCAGTCGGACCCGAAAGATGAATCCTTAGAAGATGCAGAAGACACCTGGATTACTGATGCAAGCAGGTTGGTGAGACAAGGAAACCGTAAGGCAGGATATGCAGGAACTGCTACTGACAAGGTCACCAAAACACAACCATGACCTGGGGGGACTGTCTCTAGGAAGCCTGAAGTAACTGCCTTGACAAGAGCCTGACATAGACGCACAGATGCTAATTGTGGAGATGGGATGCTACATGCTCATAGGACCACCTGAAGAGAGCGAGGATTGCTCACACACAAGGAAAAACAGCCTGATGTAAATCAACAAAGAGCGTGGCTATCATCCATTGTCAAGGACATCAGAAAGGGAACACCGTACCGGAAAGTGGAGAGAAGATGGTGGATCAGGGGGCAGAACAGGTCGTTGAAGAGGGCTTTAATTCCAGACCGTAAGCTTAAAATTGCTGAACCTGAGTCAAAACCTGTAAAATATTTTCAAGAAGACAGCAATCTAATTCATCATTTAGAAGGGAAGAGAGCAGGCTGACAGATGGACACATTGTTTTGCCCTTTGGTACTCCATGAAAATTGGTTCTAAGAGAGGAGAGGAAAATGTCTTGGGCAAACGGACGTTACAAAGCACGATCCTAGTACCAGCAAAGGGCTACAAGTGGGCCTATTGGGAAAGGGAACCTTCCAGGGCAACAGTGACAAAGTGACTTCCTGAAACCCCCAAGAAAAGGGCAGGATCGCTGGATGTTGGCACTAACTGATACCTTTTGGGGATGGCCAGAGGTATTTCCCTGGAGGACTCCTAAGGCTGCAGAAGTAACGAAAATGCTGTTACATGCTGTTAATTCCAAGGTTCGGGGTTCCTGTAGCAATCTCAGCAGATCGAGGCCCACATTTTTGCCAAGGTGGTCCAACAAAGAAGCACATGACTGGGAATTGATTGGCAATTACACACACCTTATAGTTCGCAGTCATGCGGACAGGTGGAAAAAAATGAACCACCTGATCAAATTACAGATAGTAAAACTTGGCCAAGAGGCTGGGATTCACTGGCCGTCGGTACTACCTTTGGCACTTCTGAGAATTCGGACTAAACCCCGAACCAAGGAAGGATTAAGCCCACATGAGATTCTTTATGGGCGACCTTATACTGTACAAAAGGAAATCTCTATACAGGTGGGGGATAAGGTGTTGAGTGAATATATGGTCAGCTTGGCAAAGCAATTAAAGAAAATTGAACAAGCAGTATTCGGTGCCAGGGCATGAGGCCCAGATGGTCCAGTGCATGATGTATTGCCAGGCGAATATGTTTATGTTAAACCTCTCTCTCAGATTCAACTCTGGAACCAAAGTGGGAAGGACCCTACCAACTTCTCCTGACCACCCACACCACGGCCAAGGTAGAGGGACTTACACTGTGGGTACGTCATACCTGCCTGAAGAAAGCACCAGGACCACAGCAAACAGCACAAGAAAGAGGACCACTGAAAATCAGGATCCAAAAGCATGTATAAGATTTTGATAATAATCAGTATGATTGGAGCAGTAGTCATAGCTTGGCAAGTGAATAGCTACTTAAAAATAACTGATAAAATTGGCCAGGCTCTCAACAAATCTTGTTGGATATGCACTGCCTTCCCTAGAGGGGAGGGAAAAGTGCCTGTTTATGGGATAGCGGCACTACATTGGACCATTCCAGATTGGCTAGAGCATGGAAAGTGTAAGTTTGGGATAGAAGACAAGTCACAAAAAGGACCTAAGTTTGATTTACTACTTATTAACTTTACTAGATCTATCTTTGTAGACAGAAAAACTGACGGTAAAGGTGGGGTGGGGGTTGGATGACGGAACTTGACAGGCATAGGGTGTAGTTGGGAATATGGAAATTCTGGGGCAGTATCAGGGATCAGTGAAGCTGGAAGGTGGAACCAAGGTGAGGGGTGTGATCCTAGGATCGATAAGGAGTCCTATTGGGTCTCAGATAAGAACGTACTTGGAATTGTAGAGATGGGAGCATCATTCACTCATCAGAAAAATATGTCCAGGCGATGTAGGTTACCTCATGGATACTGGTGGCTATGTGGAGACGGCCAGGCACGAAAGGCATTACCTTTAAATTGGATAGGGACTTGTACTACAGGATACTTAATACCCCAGACCACGGTGCATGAGGAAATCCCTCGGGGACTCCTAAGGACCCCTTGAATTAGAACTAAGCTTACATACAACCCCCTAGCTATATATAACAAAGGATACCACAGCTTTCTGAGAGCTCTTAGCCTGGCTCTAGGAGTTACCCAGCTAGAAAAAGCTAGAGTCAATATCTCTGCAACTCTGGAAATTGTGGAGAATGCCACAACAGATGTATTACGGGCAATCCAAGAAGAGGTATCCTCCTTATCCAAAGTAGTACTCCAAAATAGGATGGCATTAGACCTATTAACAGACAAGGGAGGAGGAGTATGTACAATAATAAATCAGAGTTGCTGTGCTTACATCAATAAGGATTTAAGAACTGAAACAGAATTAAGTAAAATTTGGGAACAGACGAAAGTCCGGCATAGGACAAGTCAGGATGACACCAACTGGAAGGAAGATTTACGGAACCTGCTTACTAGCTGGCTACCAAATCTAGGATGGTTAAAGCAGCTCTTCCTAGTTTGTATCATCTTAGTACTGATTGTAGGTTTTACCTGTGTGATGATAAAGTGCTCTGCCTGCCTGTGCCGAAATACGAGAAAAGAATACGAGATATGGAAGAAACATGAGCTAAGGCAAAAGGTGGAAAGTGGGACCTATTTTGGGACACATAGAACAGATTAGAGAATCTAGCAGGTAGACGTCCTGCTAGATTATAGAAAAGGGGGGAATTGAAGGGCAAAATCAGGTCCCTGCAGTATAGAAAGAAGGGCTTCATAGCAAGAAAAGAGAAAGCAGCTTCACAAAGTAGACATAAGGGGCAAATCGAGATAGTTTATGTAGAGAGTATTAGAAAACAAGAGATTCCAAGCATTTTTACAGGCGCTAGGTCCATAATAACAAGGAGAATGAAGGCCATAAAGATAAGGACCGGAGAACAGCTCAAAAACATTTGGCAGGGAGGTAATTAGATGTCTGAAGCTACCTCATGGATACCACATGGTGGTTATGTGGGGACGCTCAGGCACGGAAAGCAGTACCTTTAAATTGGACAGGGACTTGCACTACAGGATACTTAATAGCCCAGACCATGGTGCGTGAGGAGATCCCTCGGGGACTCCTGAGGACCCCTGGGATTCAAACGAAGCGTACATACAACCCCCTAGCTATATAGAACAGGGGATACCACCGCTTTCCGAGAGCCCTTATCCCGGCTCTAGGAGTTGCCCAGCTAGAAAAAGCTAGAGTCGATATCTCTGCAACTCTGGAAATGATAGAGAATGCCACAACAGATGCATTATGAGCAATCCAAGAAGAAGTATCCCCTTTATCCAAAGCAGTGCTCCAGAATAGGATGGCACTAGACCGATTAACAGCCAAGGAAGGAAGGGTATGCACAAGAATAAATCAGAGTCGCTGTGCTTACAGCAAGAAGGATTTAAGAATCGAGAGAGATTGATGGAAAGTTTGGGAACAGACGAAAGTCCTGCATAGGACAAGTCAGGATGACCCCAGCTGGGAAGGAGATTTAGGGAACTTGCTTACTAGCTGGCTACTGAATCTAGGATGGTTAAAGCAGCTCTTCCTAGTTTGCATCCTCTTGGTGCTGTTGGGAGGTTTTACCTGGGTCATGATGAGATGCTCTGCCTGCCTGTGCCGGAGTACTAGAAAGAAAAAGGAGATATGGAAGAGACATGCGTTGAGGCCAAAGGTGGGAAGTGGGGCCTATTTTGGGACACGTAGAACAGAATCAAAATGATCTAGCAGGTTGAAGTCCTGCTAGACTATAGAAAAGGGGGGAACTGAAGAGTGAGAACAGGAACCTGCAGTTAGAGAGAGAAGGGCCTCACAGCAAGAAAAAGGGAGAGTAGCTGCACAAAGTAGAAATAAGAGGCAAACAGAGAGAGTTTAGGTAGAGAGTGTTAGAAAACAAGGGATTCCAAGCACTTTCACAGACACTAGGTCAGGAATAACAGGGAGGATGAAGGCCATCGAGATAAGGGCTGGAGAGCAGCTCAAAAACACGTGGCAGGGAGCTGATTAGATGTCTACAGGGCAAGTTAGTGTGAATGTTAGGTGGAGCGATCCCCCTTGCACCAGGGAGTACGCGCGTCACCAAGAAACACATGCCTGCTCTATATCCTTACCGGCTATACGGTCTGATTGCCGCACGTCAAGCCCAGAAGAGACACCTCTCTCACCTTGGGCACAGCTCACCAACCAAGAGCCAGGCCTTGCCAACTTGGTTGATCTGAGAAGGCGGGAGGGGGCCGCACATCACACCAGAAGTATCCAATTCACTTGCAGTTCCATGGAGAGAACAACACCAACTAACAGGCCTGAATGAATTCGCTCACAGGATGAACAACGAGTTTGTTCTTCATTAAAAAGCACACAGAGATTCCTAAACCAAAAAGAGAATGGCAGCACTTCAGATCGGCCAAACAGGTTCCTGTTCCTACGACTCATCCTCTTACCCCAACTTGCCTCCCCTCATCCCCTTCCCCTACTCCTCCGTGATGCCCACTGGCTTCAAGTCAGGTCGCAAACACATAGGACTCCTTCCACACGACTCCAGCACAAAGGATGTCACACTTGTTCCATACACATACAAATGGACCAAGCAGTGCTATCACACTCACTTAACACACGCAGAAGCAGCCAAACCCAGAGCACGTACATCCCCTCCTGCACTACTGGAGCCCACAGCTCACCTTCACAGCTCTGGGGATTACTGCTCTTTTACACTGACGCAGCCTCGCTACAGCTCCATGGCTGTCACACAAGGCCTGCAGGACCTCTTGCTCCGCAAACCCCGTCTGCAGGCATTGCTTCATGAGGTTCACCACCTGCCCTCCTGAGCAAAAAAAAACACTGAGAACAAGAGCAAAGCGCTCTGGATTCCACCTGGCCTGCTCCCCCACAAGCCTCAGTCCTGCCACACACATACCCTGCTCTTCAGACTCAGCCCCAAAGCCTGGCTGGGCACCAGCACCTGCATCATTCTTCAAACGCCCCAGCCCAGCAGCAAGGGAACAAAGCGTTGCAACAGCTGAAACAAAAATGCTCGGGGACATTCCTGCTAGCACTGAACGTGAACAGATCTACCACTGAGCAACAGGACGTGGGACAAACAGCAGAAAACAACCAACCTCAAGAACTAACTCGTTTCCGGTTGGTCCAGATGTCTGTATGCTCCCTCCCACGGCCCAGGCCAAGCTTGCTGAGCTGCTCCTCCTTTGTGCAGGACGACAACGGTGCCCATGGCATGTGGTGGCTATGCACAGCATGCCTTTTACTTGCTTTTCCTCTCTCCGTCTTCCATCACCAAACAGCACCTCCAATCTCTCCCGGCTGAAAAATTACTTGGGGAAAAAAAGAACTGGCAACCTTACTTTTAAAATTACAACTTGATGCTTTAAAGCAGAAGCTCACCTAGCAAGGACACCTACCTTAGACAAGGTCCACCTACAGGGAAAAGTTATTCCTCTGCGTCTGCACACTCGGCACGCATTTTCAGCTGCAATAGTCAGCCCAATTCTCAGCACAGCTTTACCATCCACAGAAAGCCAGTTCACCGCCGCCATCTTTTTCTCTCTTCTGAAACACTCTACTGCTGCAAGAAGCAACGATTACAATCACAGAACTGTAGGGGCTGGGAGGGACCTCTGGAGAACATGGAGCCCTTCCCACCCCCCCCCTCCCCCTCGCAAGACAGGCTCCATACAGCAGGCTGTACTGTAGGCATCCAGCTGGGTTTGGAGTATCTCCAGAGAAGGACAATCCACAACCTCCCTGGGCAGCCTGACTATATACCCCCCCGCCCAGAACCTCCCCACAGCTACCTATAGCCCCAAATCCTCCGATGGCTCACCACAGCCCCAGATCCCCCCTAGAGTCCCCCTCAGCTCCTTATAGACCCATACGCCTTAACAGTCCCTGCAAAGCCCCCGTCAGCCCCATATTCCCCTATAGCCTCCCCGCAGCTCCCAGTAGCCACAGGCCCATCTTAGCCTCGGTTCTGGGGAGCTGCAGGGGGTCTGGGGGCACCGGGAGCAGCGCTGGAGGGGTTGGGGGTGGGGGGGCACGGTTCAGATGCAGGCAGCAGCACTGTGGCGCTGGGGGACCCGAGGCCTCCATCAGTCCCAGTCCCATCACCCATCCCACAGCCCTCATCCCAATCCCACAGCCCAACCCCACGGGGGGTCCACAGGGGAGGGAAGGGCAGTGTGCTTGGGGGGCCGCGCAGGGCTCCTCTCCCTCTCCCGCTCCCGTTCTCCCGCACACCTCCGGCGGAGCTGTCCTCAGCACTCGCTCCCGTTGTGCCGCGGCTTCCGGCTCGGTGCTGCCCGGACAGTTCCGGCTGACGCCGCGCTCTCCTGCGGGGCGGCCCGGGCTGCCGGAACGGCGCTTCGCTGACGAGAGCCGCGCCTGACACTGCCGGCTCCCAACGGCCGCTCCCGAGCACGGCGGCTCAGCCAATGGGAGCCGGCGGAGCTGCCGCTGAGCAATGAGACGCCGGGGGAGGGACAGAGCTGCCGCTGACCAATGAGACGCCGGGGGAGGGACGGAGCTGCCGCTGACCAATGAGACGCAGGGGGAGGGACAGAGATGCCGCTGACCAATGAGAGCCCGGGGGAGGGACGGGCAGATGCTGCTCACGGCGAGCTCCTCCTGCCGCTGCTGGATGCTGATGCTGACAGGGCTGCAGATGCTCTGCAGGGCCAGCTCGTAGCTGGGAGCCACGAATGGACACGGCGGGAGAGAGGAGAGAGCTGGCGGGGACCAGCCAGGGCATCCCTCACTCAATAGCATCACAAAGCCACAGCCAGCAAGCTGGGCACGATCATCAGCAGCATCCCGGATGCTGGAGATTCTTTGCTACCATACACTACGGGTGCACAGCTCTCGCTGCAGGCATCCCACAGCCAGACAAAATGGGAACAAACCCGCAGCTCTGCTGCACGCACAGCCCACAGCCATAGCCTTGCAACATGAGCTGCCTTGCTGTTGCTTGCATCCATCCCAATCCCTGGGAATGAAGACTCAGAAGGCAGTCAAGGCGTTGATCCAGCACCAGCGTGCTTTTATTCATTAACAGCCAGGAGGGCCTATTGCTGAGAGGTCCGGTGGACACATGGGACTCATCCTCTCTGGTGAAGGAGAGAGGGGCTCAGAGCTCGTGCTGCTGCCCGGTGCCTGGGACTGGAGCTCTGATTCTACGTCCCCCTCCACCAGGCTCGGCTCCTCCTGGCTGACGCTGACCTGCTCCTGCATGGAGCTGCTGCTGTCGGGGCACTCGGGCTGTGCTTGGGCTGGGCTGCACTGCAATGGTGCCCCGTCACAGTCCAGCTCGGTGAGTGTTGTTTCTAGCAGGCTCAGGTCAGCATCTTCTGCACCGCCGGGAGAGATGAGGGCTTCCACCTGGATGAGCACCTTCACTCCATCACTGGTGTTATATGGAAGGCTGTCATCCGAGCTGCAGCGATTCGTGCTTCCTAGCAGCTCTCCACTGATGGAAGCACACAGTGAACCATCGCTATACGCTCTGGCTCTTCTGCGTGGACGAGGGCTCGGTTCACCTAGGAAGGAGTAGATACACAGGCAAACAGTTAGTGGCAAACTTGCACAAGCTGAATGATGAGAGTGGTTCTTGAGATTTGCTTATGCAGTGGCAGCAGGACAAAGCCAATAGGACAATAGCAACAGGAGGAGCACTGTCTCGAAAGGAACTGTTGCGCTTTTGTTGTTTGTCTTTCTCTTTTGTGTGGACTCCAAGCATGAATTGGATGGCGCTGACAAGCAGGGTTTTGACAGCTGGATGTGCACCCTTACCTGCCAGGACCACCACCTCTGTTTCTGAGGGCTCCCTGGCATCGCGCTGCAGTTGGCGTTTGGCCACAGAGGATGGTTTTCTGGGCCTGAAGCAGGAACACCAACTGCATGCTGGGGATTCCTTCACCCTGCTGGGTGGACTTGGTCTGGAGGGAGAAAAGAGGGAGCGGTGTGAGTCGTGCATGGTGCAGGGTGAGGGAAGAGCTGCCCTGAGCTCTTGCCAACACTTGCTTGTTCCTAGCACTGCCTGGTTCCTGCTGAAACAAAACTTAGAAGCTCGCTCTGATTCACACGGTTGAGGACGGTTCCATTCCTAGAGCTCAGCCCTGTAGTCTTGCTGGCTACATTCCCCTCAGCCATGTCAACCCAGATGCAGAGCATGCGAGCAGAGGCTGCACAGCTGTTCAGGACAGCATCGAAGGGAGGGCTTTGATTGAGCTGGCAAACGTAACTGCTTGCTGAGGAACCGTTCAGCCAGAGAGGGAGTTCCAAAGCATCTCTGACTCTGACATTAGTGGAAGGCCCCCTCTGCTGGCTAAACTGTGCCCGTCAGGCAACTGCATGTTAGTTGAACCTCAGAGTCCAAAGGGAGGGGACATTCAGTACACCACCACACGCCCCATTGGCGTCACGTACTTTCTGCAAGTTTTGGCACTTGCAGTAGTGGAGAAAAACCCACAAAAGCCCACCAAACCAAGTCTGATAGGAAGCTGCTGGAAAAGAAAATCCTCTTTACCTTCCGGAAGGAAAGTCAATGATTGTGTGGAATTTCCCCCGCACAGCTGTGGGGCCTTCTTCCACTTGCATGTCCTGGATGTGTGTCAGTGCGGGAGAGGTGCTGTGGCCTCGCCTCTGTGCCTGTGCCTCCTCCAGAGTGAGCAGCTTGGTGGCAGGAGAAGACACCTGCACAGACTCGGGCCCTGATGGAGAACTGCGCCCTGGAAGGGAAGACCACAGCTAAGAGGGCGGATCAGAAAGCAGCGGCACAGCCATCACAGTTCTGCGGGAGCTGCCGCACATCGATAACCCTTCGATAGCAAAAGCGTATCTCAACAATCCTGGAGAAGGCCTGCATTTGATCAAGGTGTCTCATCAAGACAAAGCTCATGCAGGAAGACGCTCACCTGCTCCATCTCCGACGCCTGATGTGCAGCTGGAGCAGAAGAGGACGTCGGTGTGGTTGATCAGGAATTCCACCACATCCGACTGCCTCTGCAGTTCCACGCAGGCAGCTCTTCCGCTGGCGCAGGCAGCCTCGTTCTGCTGGGATCTGTAGAAAAGGCAGATTGGAGAAGTCATTGACCCGAGATCGTTTCCCCACGTCTGCATTTGGGCAGCCAAAGGCTGTCCAGTTGGGCTCTGGAGACTTCCGCAGTGGGCAAGCACTGATGCCACTGAAGACATTCTCCCGGGTGATCAAGGACACACCAGCCCCATCTGACAAAACCAAGGGAGCACAAATTGTCCTCCTCTCCAAACTGTGCCCGTGGGGAGAACAGATCTAAGCCTTGTGCTGAGATGGAAAAAGAAGTTTACCTGAAGAGGTTGGGAGCCCACACAATCGCTAAGTTCTTAGCGGGCATGTTTGTGATGGAGCAGCTCCCAGCCAGACAAGCCAAGTGTCTCAGCAGGTACTCCAGCGTCCTGGAAAGCAAGAGCCAAACCTTCAGCACCACTGAGCACGCCGTGCTCACATTCACCAAACAAACCTCACTTCATGCCACTGCTTGTTTTTGCTTCAAAATAGCAAGTAGATCAAGCTTTCTCAAGTGCCACACTGCAGCACCAAGCCCCAGCACAGCACAGCTGCAGCAATCAGCTGCACCAGCCGTGCCCCCGTGCCCAGGAGCTGACCCAATCCATTCACCCCACGCAGCCATCCGGCACTTTAACACACACAGGCATCACGTTGCCAGCGTGAGACAAAGCCTGCCATCGCGTCATCGCCCTCTGAAGTGCAGCAGGGCTGAGCTCCCCAGACTGAGGGCAGCAGTTTTCTGACCTGTAGTGAGGTGCGGGCAGCTGCTGGATGACCTCCTGCATTCTGACCAACCGCTCCTCATCTGTAGCTGCACAAACAGCGTCCTGGAAGAAAGCAGAAAGGGAATGAGACACACATCATGCGAGTCAAGCGCATGGGGCTAACAGAAAAAGGGCCTCAGAGCTGCAGAGGGCACTGCTGCTCCCATCTCCCACATTTCCAATGGCAGGATGCACACACCAGGTGTTACGGTGCACCCGGTGTGCAGGAAGCACGAGCTGCTTGTTGTACAGCGACACCCACTGGATGTCCATCAAAACCCCAACTTCAACAGAAAAAAGACCAAAAAAAGGGTGCGCAGGTGTGTGTGTGGGTGGGGCAGGGAAGAGGGACATGGAGCCACTGCCTTGTGCTTACCGAGAACTTGCCATGCAGCTGCTCGCTCAGCAGAGGGCTCGGCAGCTCCCTGAAGTACATCTTGCACAGGGAGCTCACGCTGTGAATGTCCCGGACGGTGAGCTCCGGAATCTGCTCCGACTCAAAGTCATGGCTGGAGAGAAGGACACAAAAACAGAGGGCTTGGAGAAAGAGGAAAACAACTCCAAAGCAAGACAACATACAGTCCAGAAGCACTCTTACCGCAGCTTCTGGATCTTGGACGCCACGCCGGACAGGCGGTAGATCCCCTGCACCACGCCGTGCTGCTCAATGAACTCAGCGCAGCTCTGCAGGACCTGGGGGACTACAGAACAAGGGCCAGCGCTTAGCTGAGCTCCTGATTCAAGTCCTGCTTCAGCCGCTGCCCCTGTCACATCCCATCCACTAAGCCCAGCCGCGCTACTGCTTGCATCCTCCGTAGAGGAGAAAGAAGGCTGTCGCAGACGGCGCAGACAGGCAGGAGAAAGGGACAAAACTGGACACGGACGTGTTCTTGGCTTTCAAGAAATGCCAGGACCTGCCAAGCAGCCTGCAGAAATTAATTCTGGGGAAGCCAGAGACACTGCCACAAGTCTCATCACAGCTCCCACTGGAACGGAGGCGTGAGACCTCATGTCCAGAAGAGCTAGGAAACTGACACACTACACTCTCTTGGGCCAAAAGGCTTCCTTGGTTTTCAGGCTAGCGTGGGATTGGCTTGCTACTTCGCTTTAAGCAAATACAAGTGTGCCGGCCTCCTATGAGCATTAGCCTCAGCTTCCCTTTCAGCCATAACTCCCACCTCACGCTTCTCCACCGCTATCAACCTGCCCCTTGCTAGACATGATCTCCCTTTCTTTCATCTTTACATGCCCAACAGAGGGAGGAAGCTCTCAGGAACGGGCTGTTCCTTACCATCACGGCCAGAGTGGAGAAGATGCTCTCCCAGGTCACAGCCAAACAACCCTTCCTTCTCCTTCTCCAGCTCCATCTCCCGCTGCTTTGGTTCATTTGGGCGGGCCTTCACGAAGGAACGAAGGAAGCTGAGGAGCTTGCCACGCTTCTTTGGCACTGCACAACAAAAGGAAGAAACCAGTTCATTTCAGGTTGGGCTCAGTGCGACCAGGCTGAGCGGAAACACATGCTACAGAGCACGTCAAAGCGGCAAGAACATTGCCAACACTGCATTCTACAAGGATTCGAGCATTTGCCCAAGCCCTCATTCTCACTGCCTACAAAACAGCAGCCCTACGCCCCGTGGGATGCAGGAAGGATCATCAACACAGAGGAGAACGTGGGATGGATCAAGGAGGTATTCAACACAGAACACACCCAGAAAAAGACTCCATTTGACTTCCCCGCGCCATCACATGTAACATCCGTACCTGGCTTTGGCGCTGAATTGAAGAGGGCCTCAGGAAGTTTTCCACTAATGAGCTCCACGCACTCACTGGGGAAAAACCCAACCTGGAACAAGAACAAAAAGACGGATGGAATACTGAATGCAGCATTTCTCAGGCCTCAACTGTTCAACCAAGAAAGAATGGCCTGCACAAAAGTAATCCTCATTCAACATTTGCAGCCAGAAGACCTACAAAAGCAATACTTGGTTCCGGATAAGATGGCTCTGTCCTCTGTGCTTGTACAATGGACGGAGGTGGTCAACTTCTGACTGCATATGGAGCACGAGAGGCTCTTGCTTCTAAGTCACATGAGGAGACAGTTTCCCACCCAAGCCCAGAGCCAAAGGGAAAGTCCTCTGACAGCGACACAGGGAAACTGTGGACGTCCAGAAGCCACCCTGTGCGGGCAGAGCAGCTCGAAGCTGATGTTCCTCACTTGACTGCAATTGCGCCCAGGAGACTGAAACTTGTGCCTACCTGAAAGCCACGCTTGCCTCTCCACCAGGGGCTCTGCTCCTTTGCTGGCATAGCAGTAATGCACACCAGGTCTCCCACCTGCAAGACATTGCAACATCAATCCCAGCGTCAGCACAGCTGGGAGGAAAGCACAGCTGAAATGGCACCCTTCTTCTGCACTGCCAAAGAGCGCACAGCTTGAGAGCAATTGCACCGGGGCAGCTCTTCAGGCATTTCCCGTGGGAAAGCTGAACGTAGAGGTACAAGACTCACTGCCTTACACACCACACAGATGAGGATATTCCTCATGATTCGTTCACACGTCCCTATACTCTTCTGTCCGTGACAACAAGGAATGCCTTCTTTAACTGCTTACCTCCAAGGAGAGCTCATCTGCTGCCTGGGCAACGTAGCTCTTGATCACGTGGGCAGCAGCAATAGCTGGAATATTCAAAGATGACTCCTCACGGACCAGCAGGGGCTTCCCCTGCTTCTCAGGCTGAAACAGAGAGCACAGGCCATGGTGAAGAGCTGAGGACAAACAAAGAGGATCTCAGGGTGACATGGCACTAGCAAGGCAATGAAGCTTTTAAGCTGACATCTTTAGTGACACCGAGAGAGCCGGAAGGATGCTCTCTCTCTTGAAAAGCAGGAGAGTACACCTGTGGCTCACACTGCTGGCTCAAGTCAGGGAACAGAGACCAAGCAGAGCTTCACACTGTACCTCCGTCAACGCCCGGTCAGGCCCACGGCTGATCTCGCTGCTCGCGATGCCCATCACAGCAGGCGCGACAAGCTGCAACAGAAAAGAAACACATTTCCTGTGTTCACACAGCACTGGACTGAGAGACTTCTTCAGAACTACTTCTAGAAACAACCACTTTGTGCAGTCTAATCAAACGGGACAGCCATTGCAATACGCAGCACTGGACCACGTCGCTGTCCCTCTGCTAGCAGATGGGGACTCTGGCACAAAGCAGCAGATGCATTTGCCCGCAGCACGCTGAGAGCACAGTAGCAGGCCAGGGAGAGGTGTCACTGCTGGGGCTGGAGCTGCTCCCCAGCCCCCGGCTCCCAGCAGCAGCCTCACCACCAGCGCCGGCCGCAGCCTTGCCCATGCATTTCCTCTGCCTGAATCTCTGCTGGGCTCCCTACAGCTGTCGGGCACACTCACACAGCCAAAGCATGCACGCTTCTGCCCCTGGCTCACGTGCTGCAGCTCTGCACAGAGTGGGGCTAGGGCTCTTTGCATAAGGGATTACTTCCTTCACATTAGCTGCTCCCAGCACTACAGGCAGCATCCTGCTGAGGGCTGAGCTGGAGGGGAAGTGGAGAAAACCCACATGTTTTTTCCAGTGTCACATCCAAGCTGGACGAGGCTGTGTTACTACACACAGTGCGACTAAACGCGGGCTGCTGAACCATGGGGGGGGACAAAACGTGGCACGTACCTGGCAAGAGATCAGAACAAGGGAGAAGAAGATCCTCAAACCCGCAGCCGTTCCTTGTCACCTTGCTCTGATCTTCTGTGAGCAAAAGCTGCACCAAAGGAGCAGGCGGAGGATGGGCAGGGGAGAGAGAAAGAGCAGGTCAGTGAGCCTGCACAATTTAGCAAACAAGACCACGGAAGAACCATGGCACAAATGCCACTTTGATGGATAACTTTGGAATGGATGGCCAGGGGGAAAATGGCCTCTGACAGTCCAGCCTAAGCAATATGATCCTAGGAGCTCCGCCAGCCAGCACTTCTCAAGCCCTCGCTGCCCACCCGTCTATCCCACACCGTCTCAGCTTACCTACAAGGCGCTGCGCAAGACGGGATGAAGACAAGCAGACTCACTCGATGCACAAGTGCAACAAGCCACGTACTCACGCCGAGCTCAAGCGCTCCAATGAAGGGAAGCAGCACGCGCTGCTCCTCCCCTCATTCTAGCCGCTTATGACATCACTAAGGGCCACCCGGCTTCTCCACCATGGACGGACAAGGTGGGGAGGCAAGACCACGTCACAAGACCACCGGATTCCAAAAGGGCACCCCAGCGTTCGAGAAATCAGTGCGTGGTTGGAATTCTATCTCAGCCAAATCCTGGAGAAGCTGGCATGGGCTTGTCAGGACCAAAGTGCAGGACCCGGTGCTTGGTTTTCTTGAGCCTCTTGCTGGGCCTATGGCAAATCCACACTAGGGTCCTTCTTTGCATCCACGGGCGGCTTAGAGCAGCCATCTCTTGCACCTGGATGGAAATAAAGGAAGAGAAACACAGCACTACTACCAGACTGCTTTGCCAATTTCTTTCCCGAACACATTTTTGCCTTTTGGCTTCCACGATGACCTCATTTCCTCCTCCTTTTCTTTGGGGGGAAGCTGCCTCCCGTGCCTGAGCTTCACATGAAACATGACACTAAGACAAACGCTTGCCCTGGCTGCAGGGTGGCTGTGCTTTGCCACGTATACTAGCGGGCTAGGAAGCGTCACGTGGCAGCCCCAGGCCAAGTCTGCATTCACTCACTGTGGCCACAGCTGCTGCCTCACCGCCAGAACGTATCCGAGGATACAGATGGACGCAGGCACTCCTGCTCCTTCTGCAAAGCCCTCCTCTGCACAGCCCGTTAGCTGCTGCTCGCTGCTATGCCAACCGGGCTCCCCTTTACAGCAGCCCTGGGATAAACACGCCTGTACTCTTCCGTGCAGCAGTGAGCTCCAAGGATGAAGCAGCACAGAGGAAACCAACAGAATCTACTGCTGCTGAATCCACCAGCTCCTTCTGCCCACCAAGAGTAATACCGTGGGACAGAACACAAGGGGGGATAAGCGCATCTCGCACACGGACAAAGGGAATCAAAACAGCTCCTTCGAGAAGAGCTCGTTGGGTAAACCCAGCCTCAGAGACACAAATGCATCTGGTTCCAGTAAATATTACGGCACATTGTTGATAAAACGCTGTTCTGCTGCTCGGAGAGCACGAACCATGCTGTGTTGACAGGCACAGCAGCGCGATGACCAAGTTGAGCACGCAACCTCCCCAGCACCCCTGGCCAATGCTGCCAGGGAAATGCACGACCTGCAGCCCCACATGGCTCGCTGCACGGACACTGGGGGGCTGTCTTAGTCTCAGGTGGGATCCATTTTTCTTCAGTCTCTCTTACGATGCTACAACAGTGAGAACACTCTCGTGTTTATAGTTTCTGAGAAGCAGAGCTGTACAGAGCCAAGGCCGTTCTCAGCAAAGCTCTCAAGAAGGAGCTGGGAGGAAACCAAATGAGGACAGCTGATGTCAACGGGCCAAAGGGATATTCCATACCATATGACATCAAGTGGAAGGCGTTTTAACGGGGGTGGGAGCTCATCTCACTCTCTTCCTCTGCTTGGCCATTGCTTGGGAGGTGCTGAGCCACTGCTTCTACATTACTTGTTATATGCATTCATATATATACATTCATATACATGTATATATTTATATATACATCCATTACTTCTGTACTTTTCTCTACCTTTGGAAAGAGATTTCTCTCAACACATGACTTGCACCTTCTTTTTTTTTCCCCCGTAATTCTCTCCCCCATCCCACCGGGAAGGGGGGAGTAAGCAAAGGACTCTGTGGTGCTCAACCACACGAGGGCTGCAAAGCAATGGCAGCAGACGTGCAGTCATAAATGCACATGTACATAAGCAGATGCTCTCATCCACACGTGCAAATCTGAGGGCGAGGAATAAAAGGCTCGCTGGGCCATGGGCAAAGCAGGGAGCAGATGATAGGCAGGAAACAGGAAGGAGTTCAAGACCAGCTCTCCTACACCAAAGACAGGGAGAGCTGAGTCAGCACCACGGGGGGACTTACGACACAGCTTGAGAGTTCACAGAGACCTGAGGTTGCCAAAGGAGGCCGCCAGGGTAACTCTCACCAGTCTTTTGCAGGGCTCTCACGGATGCTTGCGATGCTGACTTCCACTGCCTATGGCATTGGTAGAAAGCCCAGGTGGCAAATGCTCAATTAGTCTGGGTAACGCTTCTATGCTTCCACGGTTAGGACTGAAACAAAAGGGAAAAAAAAGCATGCAGCCCTATGACATTTGTCATCTCTACTGCTGCTGTCAGCGTGACATCTAAGATGAGCATTACGCGTCCCTGCACCCGACTGAAGATTCATCCAAGTCTGTGGGCACTGTTAGCAGCAGTTCACAGAACATCTTGCGCCACAAAATGCAGCATGCTCCTTTTTTTCACAGGCCCCTCGTTTCTCTCATCAGCCTCAGATTCACTCCACTTCAAATACACCCATCAGAACAGCCCTTCCGTTCTGCTGAGGTAGGAACCCACTGCTGGGATGTCCCCCACTCCCGTTCCCCGCTATGTCCAGCACCGGGGGGGAAAGGAGGAGCAACTGCCATCACCTACCCAGACTTCTTGCAGGGCCTTCCAGATGCTCTCACATCACAGGGAGAAGCGGCACAGCTCTCGTGGCACAAAGCTCAGAGAAGGCTGCAGAAATCAAGGTTGCCGTGAAGGTGCTGCTTTCAAACAACGTGACTTAGCAAAGCACTCACCCAGCAGATGCCTTTCCTACAATCATAGCATCAGCAACGTTGGAAAAGACCTCGATGTTTATCCAGTCCAAACACCCACCTACCACCACCATTTCCTTCCCACTAAGCCACGTCCCTCACTACAACATCCAGTGTCCCTTGAACACCTGCAGGGACAGGAACTCTATCACCTCCCTGGGCAGCCCGCTCCAGCGGCTGACCACTCACTGGGAGAAGGTCTTCACAACTAACCTCACAGCTTCCTTGCTCTTCTCTGGACACACTTCAGGCTTTCAGGGTCTCCATTCTAGTGAGGGGCCCAGAACTGAACGCACTGGAAAGCTGTGCAAGAAATGAGGAAAGATTCATTATTTCCCTGAGACCAGTTCGAGCTCTATCCACTTGGGAACACTGCCTCCCTGTACATTCATAACAATATATGTATTTATACCTACAGAAATCTCTCTAAACTGGGTGGAGAGAGTATCCAATTCAAATTGGCGAATCTTCCCAGCATAACATGGATCTTCATGCCTTTTTTGTTGTTGGTTTTGATGTTTCCCCTAAGAATGTGTTATGGAAACCGATGGGGTTACTCATAGAATTAAGTACAGTTTGCTTTCATCACGGTGAAGGCACAGGGCACATATATATATCATACGTCATATAACACAGTTTTGCAATACAGCATCAAGCATCTCAGAAGTGAAATCCTTCCCTGTCTCCATATTAAGCGTTTAACAACAGCTGTGCAGAATTTCCAAAATGACGAGCCTTTTAGTTTTTTCCACACTTGGCATCATTTAATCACCCAGTTTACAAAACAGATATAAATCCTGGGGGGCTTTGCTTCATAACGGGACAGGTTTGGAGTGGGTGTGTTGCTAATTCAGAATGGTGTAAAGATTCCCAACTTGTGAAAATGTACAAAACACATATTTGGAGACTACGGAAGGAGTCACAACAAACCTGAAGCCTTTCTCCTCACGACTGCACCAAATACTTGATGTAGAATCCTCTTTCATCTGCTATTCTCTTTTCAGTAAGGATATGTTCCATTAGAGGATATGGTACGGCCTCGTGCTTTATTTCCGACCAGCACAACCAATTGGACTTAGTTGGTACCTTGTGTATGGGGAGCTATTGAATTTATCACCATAGTAGAACTACAGAAATTCGGAGTCATCTTCACACTTCATATTTGTACTCCGCCACAAGTAACAGAAGGATTTCAAGGATCAGAGTCCCTCAGTCATGAATTGGACTCCTGCTTTTCTTGCACTTCTTCCTTCTTGCCTGTTTGGATGTCGATCTGAGATCTCTTGCTGCATGGGCATAACATCACCCAGCTGAGACTATGAAGTACTCCAAGACCTTCAGTACTTAATGCTGTTTTCTTAAACCTCTAACATGAAACTAGTCTCCCACCTGTCCTAACTCACTCTTCTTCTCTAGGAGCTTCCCTGGGAAGGTTTATAATAATTTATGCGTTCATCCCCGCGGGTTACCTAGATCATGAACAGAGCTCAGAAGGGGTTAGGAGTAGAGCGACACACAGCTCCGCTTCGCGCTGAGGGCAGTTTTGGCCCTCCGAGCTTGCCGTAGCCACCCTGCGCTCTGGCGCCGGCGGACCGGAAGTACTCGTAGTCACTATGGCGGCCGCCTGCGGGGAGTTTGAGCTGCGAGGCTGTGGGGAACGGTGCCTTTTGAGAACGGTGTTTTTCTGAGCGTTTTATCTTCACCGGGTGGTTTTCTTCCTCGATGTGTCGAATGAACAGTGATGGAGAGCACACAGAATTCCATCGGCACCCGAAGCCCGTCATTACTGACAAGCAGAAGCAGAGAGAGGAGAGGAGGTAGAAGGGGTAGGCCGCGGTGGGGGCCGCCCTCAGATTCCTCAGGGCTCTGAGGCATTGGTACTCGAAAAGTGCGTGTCGGAAGGTGACAGAGACACGGGCCCTGCCTCTGCCTTTGCCTCACATCTCGAGGTCAGCTGGGAGCTGAGTGCACGTATTTCTGTTTGTGAAATGGAATTCCTCTTGTGCTAAGCATTTTTCATGTCTCCGAAACCCACCTGCACTGCTTTAAGTGGCACAGTGTTTACAGTGGCGGTGCTGCCTCTGAGAGGAGAGTGACGATGTGATACATTGCACACTGGGGGTATTGGTCAACAGTTGGCTGCACGTACCCAGCAGTGTGCCCAGGTGGCCAAGAATGCCAGCAGCATCCTGGCCTGTGTCAGAAATAGTGCAGTCAGAAGGACTGGTGAAGCGATCTGCCGGCTGTTCTCAGCACTGGTGGAACTGCACGTCCAGTACTGTGTTCAGTTTTGGGCCCCTCACTACAAGAAAGGCACTGGGGCTCTGGATCACGTCCAGAGAAGGGCAACAGAGTGGTGAGGGATCTGGGGCACAATATTATGGGAGTGTCTGAAGGAGCAGGGATTGTTCAGTCTGGAGGAGATTCAAAGGAAACCTCATTTCTCTGCACCACTACCTGAAAGGAGGTTGTGTCTGGGTGGGAGTCAGCTTCTCCTCCCAAGGAGCAGCAGGAGGACAAGAGGTGATGGCCTTCAGTTGTGGCAGGGGAGGTTCACGTTGGATACTAGGAAAAATGTCCTCTCAAAATGCCCAGGCAGGTGGTGGAATTGTTGTCCCTGGAGGTGTTCAAGCCATTCCCTGGCTCTGAGGCCAAGTCTCCATGCTGTCTGAAACACAGTGACCCCGTGCAAATAATCTGTTGGTAGTGGCCCTCTGGCCAGTACTGTGTCAGGAAGCGTGCCTTCAACTTAGCTGCCAGACAGTGGAACTCCAGAGCATAAGGAGATTTCTATGGCACGGTATAATTCATCGGAGCAGAAAAGAGTTTTAAGAGTCCCCTTAAGCTTTGCCAACACAAGATAACCACTTGAATGTGGTGTCTCCTGTAGGCTCTCCTCAGCTGTTTGTAAAAAACAGTAGGAAAAAAATTATTATCTTTTACTATCAAGTGATGAAAAAAGTGTTTTTTTCATCTGTGTCTCATTTAGACCATGAAGAAATTCCTGTAAACAAGGCAGGAGTTTAATTTTTTAGTGGGAACGTAGGCGATAATTTAGTTAACTTTCTGACTGATACCGGGATTATATCAGGATGGTGAGCAGTCACCTGGGGTTTCTGCAGGGCTCCATTTCAGGGCCAGATGGAGGACTGCATCAGGGAAGGGTCAGGGTGGAAAAGCTTCTGCCCCAGAGGTTGACCGTGCACGAAACAGGTTGCCCAGGCCCAAACATGCCAGAGTTCAAGGAGCCTTTGGACACCACTCTCAGACATAGTGTGGCTGGTTTTATGTGGAGGCAGGGGTTGGTTTTATGTGGAGGCAGGGGTTGAACTCCTATGATCCTTGTGAGTCTCTTCCAAGTGGCCATTCTACAATGGCCTGGAAGGCTGTTAAACAGCTTTTGGTTGTGTTAGTTATCAAGGTGATACAAGCATATAAAATCTGGTACCTTAATGCTACTCCTGTAGTGAAAGAACATTTATAACCAAAGTACCTGCCTTCCTCAGTAGGTAACTTAGGAGACGTACAAGGAGTAACGGCCTGCAGATGCCTCTGTATTACACTGTGCAGACAGAACAGCCAGCGCTATGGAAACTTAATGCTACTGATGTGGGGGGTGGAAGGAGCAGTTAGCAAGAACTGCATCTCAGAAGGTCTGGCAGACTGGTAAAAGAATGCTATCCAACTTAGCTTACAGGGAAAAGGAGGAACGGCTGCTGTCCTATTCTTCTTTCCTTAGTAAGTAACAGAGTTAGAAGCGTAGAAGAGAGTTAACAGCATATCAACTTAAGGACGGTGTAATAAATCAGTGTTATTTAGGTAGATGAGCAAACGTAACAGCCACACAGACCCAAAATCCCTTTTCTCCCACTGCTGTCCATTAGTCCCTTAGTTTGCTGACAGATCGGGCTGCTTCCTTCTCTTAAAGCAGCACTTGTCTCATTGCTTTGCTTCACAGTCAGAATTCTGACCTTCTGACCTTTTAATACCTTTTTTCTTTTTTTAAAAAAATCTTTCCCTCTAGCTGCAGGTCAGAATGAAACCTCAACTATGGTCAAAACGGTGGGAGAGGCCGAAATACAACATAAAAGTGTCTTTCCTGTTTACTCAGGAAAGTAGAAGTGCACAATTACTTACAACAGAACTCCTAAATCCTGCAGATAATGAAGCGCCAGCAGTGCCACAGTTTTTTTCCATACTTCACATAACATTCCTGCCGTGTTGGAGACTTGAAAGCGTTAAAAGTCTCATTAACACAAAGACATCTTTACTTTTCAAAATAATGGTTTTGCTTTTATTTTAAAAGTCATTGTTGTCTGTAACACTGATGAATGCTATTTACAATTAAAACAGTTTACAAAAATACATATTCTGTAATAAAAAACAACAGAAAAACCATAGGGAATAAAAGCCTCCAAGAGTTAAATGGAAGATCCATACATAACATTTTAGAGAAGCAGGCAATTGCAAACTTAGCAGAATTTGTGACACACTGCTGTTTCTACAAGAAAACATCCTTTCTATTCTGCAGCAGTAATATTTACTGCACTTATACAAGTTACACAACATTAGAAATCTAACATGGGTACAACAAAATGAGGTTTAATGGGTCTTAGAGGGAAGCAAAAGGTAAATGTCCTTAGAGAGCCGATTACTAGAAGGTAACTGGAGTTGTTGTTCTGCTTGTCTGATAAATGAGGGCGGGTGACAACTCCAAGTCTGTGCACAAAGTCCAGTCTGTACCTCAAGTACAAAGCTCCACTACAAATCATACTCTGGAGAAGAGTAAGCGTAGTTAAGACGTTCTCCTGTGCAACTTCTTACCTTCTTAAGCACTCGTTTACCATCAGTAGATGTTCACAGATCAGACTTCTCACTGCATACAGAATTCCTGCTTCTGCGTCAGGATCAAAAAGCTAAGAAGAACTCACTGTGAGTTTGGTAGAGCTATCTCATTAAGTGGACAATAAGTTAGAGTTCAGTGACTCCCGAGTCAGAGTGATTTGGTGTGGTACAGAAAACAGCTTGTGAAGTTGTCTGCTCACCAGCAGTGGTAACGTTACAGGCACTCACTGCAGTCATCCTTCCCAAAAGAACAAAGCAATGAAGCTTCGTCATATATTTCAGAACACCTGCACTTCACACTGATGATTGTGATTCTGTCTAGGAGTAGATGGCATCAGAAGACATTGGGAAAAAAAAAAAAAATTCACAGTAAAACAACTGCAGGCAGTCCACTCATTAAACATGACCACTTTTTTAGAGTGAGCATCAGGCTTGTTTCAGTAAAAGAACTGCTGCTTCAAAGAAATCCTTATTTCCTGATCACAGATTTAAGATGTTCCCCTTTGCACTCTTCAATGAGCTCTTCAGCAATATGCAGAGTCTTGACTTTCACCAACAGGAGAACAACTTCTTCAGTTTCATCACTATTACAAAAACAAGTTGACATAGCAACACATTCTCACCTGACTTCAAAATCAATAAAGCTAAAACGTGCCTTGAGCTACACTGACCACTAACTGCACCCAACGTCTAGAGCCTCAAACTAGCCTGAACTAGTACTGCAAAAGCGATCCATTTTACATTATGGATTGCATCTTTAGTTCTACGTAGATGTTGGAAGTACATCACTGAAAGTGTTAAATGCATGAGGCTTGAGGAATTTAAGAATCATAGAATCATTAAGGTTGGAAAAAACCACAAAGATCATCTAGTCCAACTGTCAACCCATCACCACCATGCCCACTGAACCACGTCCCTAAAAGAAATACTAACATAAAGATTATGAGGAAGTGCTGCATCCCAAAGAACATGTTGTTTGTTACCTGTGGTTACACCTGTGAAGCATACGTGCTCACTGAACCAAATGCTGGCAGAAGTTCACTGACTCGGGGAGAGTTGACCCACTTCCATGATTTTGGAACCACCTTTCTGGGAAGCATGCAACCACCTGTTCACCCAGAGAGTATTCTGAAAGAAAAAATAGAAAGAAAAAAAAAAGGCTTTCAATAACACTAAGTCACACCACTTCTGGCAGACTTCTCCTTTTGGCTAGTTCAGTTATTATTGGCAGTGTTTACTCTTCAAAAAACAAAACCGTCATTTTAAGCAGTTATTCCTAAAAGCCTAGGAACCAATGCTTGCTTTGAAATTCTTTTATACACCAAGGTCCTTAAAAAACAAAGAAACAAACAAAAAAACAACTTCAAATGTTAAATAATTACACTTCAGACTACATCTGTCCCCATGGAAATAAGACCTTTCACCTCTTTACACTTCTCTATGTTTTCTGGCCCTGGTGGTGTGTTGAAGAGGTTCAGAAGAAGGCAACGATTCAGCAGCTTGCTCAGTACCACACCACGGACTGTGTCTTCCTGTACAGTCCCATCCCAAAGGAGAACCTTGGAGAGCAGCTGCAGTAATGGAGAAACAGAACATGCACATTTGATGGCTGAGGGTGCATTAGAACCTCCTTTTTAAACTTAAAAGATACCATGTCCATCCAATCTCAGTACTCAAAAAACAGGATTTATTCTCTCCAAGCTTACTGCCAATTAGTCACTAAAAAACTACAGATACAAAATTGTATTTTGAAGTAGATTAATTCTACATGTGCCTATGAGCTGTACCCTCATACATACACACATCACCTCCCAAGGAAAGAAAGAGCATGACACCCTTCCAATTGGTTAACAATTTGCTAACATACGCTACATAGGATTAAACGCCACCAGCCTCATAACACAGGTAAGGTTGATAGCCTTGATCCACAGCAGCAAAAAGATTCTTTTGTACTTGACCTCAGTATTATTCGGTTAGCAAGAGTTGTCTTCAGTTACCTGTTATCACTGTAGAAATGACTATTTAAAAAGACTTAAGCCCAGCGTAAGAACATCGCTGGTCTCCCCCTCAACACAGAATGGTTAATGTCAAGGTAACTGTTAACCTCAAGGTAGTTCACCCACACAGACACAGTACGTGATCTTAGCAGTCACCAGTCAGAAAGCAGTCCCAAAGCCCACGACTAGTGCATATTTCTCTGGAATGCTTGGCAGGACACTTCCTTTTGACTCCGTGAGCTGCTAGAAAAGTTAGACTGTATGATGGCACAAACATCAAAACCTCATCAACTGTACTTCTTCATTAAAATAGTTCCTGTCCTGCTTCTCGCCCAGCCCTTTGTGAGTACTCTCCCATACAATTTCTGGGCATGGTTTAGAGGACATTCCCGATAGGCAGCCTGCAGAGGATTACCTGCTTTGAAAGACAATGCCAATAAGGGGCTGCACAACGGCAGTCTCAAACACAGACAAGTCACACTAATAAGCTGCTGAACAGATCCAAAGAGTTTAATGCATGACCTGCAGTACTACTTACTCTGGGGTAAAGGAACTAATGACTTCACTCCAGAAAACAAGAGTGGCAAACTGTCAGAAGATACCCAACACAAACACATTTTCAACCGTTCTGCACATCACCACTTCTAAAGAGAAGACTGACAGTGAGGATGGAAAACAAACTGAAAGGAGAAAACTTCAATCTGAAGTGGAAGACCACCGGTGTCACTTTTAGAAACATGTATTTGACTGGACATTTAAGTCAGACAATACACAATCTCAGACGGTGATACCAGAATCTTATGTCTGTTTCTTGTCTGCCAGGTATCAGTACTAAGCTCCCTCTTGTCTTCTCTGCATCTGCCCATGACAAACCCTTACACAACAGCTTGCCCCAGGAGTGAATATGGCAAGTCCTCAACATTCCCAAATTCCCTGATTTCTCTACAGGAATGTGCAACATGGCAGCAGGAAGCCTATGCAGAGCTGTCACCATGGCCTTGTTAGCACACACAGCAGGGGAACTGGGACGTTAATGTGTTTTCCTGCATCTAAACCTCATCTTTAGTACGAATCCCAATACACACTCATAGAGGAAACAGATCTAAGAGGGAACTGAATCACAGGCATTCAGATATTCAGCACTTAATCAGACATAACTCAGTACTTTAGACTTTATAAGGCTATACTAATATGTTTACACGCACATGCAGGGATTCTATTCCACAAAAGCAACATGTGCATTATATGCACATACTGAGGAAACAGACCTATCCACAGAGTGCCAATGACTGATCTCATGGAAGGTTAGCAGGAACAGATGATGAAATTAAAGTCTCTTGACTACCTATCAGAGGTGGGTGAGCATAAATAGCTCACTGACGAAAACAGCTAACCTTCCTATTAAAATACATTAGACTCTCAGGAATCAGATTTGACTGAAGATACATTTCCTCAAAGACGACAGTCTACTTTTAACTAAAATGCTTTTCACAGACAAGATCGGTGTTTTTTCTTTACCTCAACAGCTGACCAAAACCGTCTGCCTTGGAATTTTGAACATGGCGATGATTTGTCTTCCACAGTGCTGGTCAGAAAAAGAGGAAGAGGAAATAAGGATTTTGTTTGACCTGAAAGTAAGACAAACAGACAATTCATCTCTTAAACACCAATGAATTACAACTATGGGATTCTTTCAGCAGTGACAACCAGAATAAAGGTCTAAGGAAATAGCTGTTAACTGAAACTCCTTGCAATACCCAATGGAATTAGCAGTTGGAAACACTCGAGTATGTGTTTAATGGATTCTCAGCAGAACAGCACTGCTTGTAACCAGACAAACATGCTGCACCAGGCTTAGCAACACTCTCCTCCCAGCTGTGTCTTAACCCCACATCTACCAGACTCTTACCAGTTATCCTCTCTCTAATAGCGTCCAGCAGTAAGCATCAGCAATATCAACTATTTCAGGAAAGAAAGGAGGAGTCAGGAGTAGAAGGGGGAGCAGACCACCACAAATAACACAAGCCCTCAGATACTCCAAG
The DNA here is from genome assembly GCF_016699485.2 of Gallus gallus. Lineage (NCBI taxonomy): Eukaryota > Metazoa > Chordata > Aves > Galliformes > Phasianidae > Gallus > Gallus gallus. The sequence continues at coordinate 78,421,598 of NC_052572.1, forward strand.
TTAAGATCACAAAACCAGACTCTGGGCTAAGAACTTTCCATTTATGAAAGCTTTTAGTTACAGGAGCAAAAAGGCAGTAAGTTGACTGCGTAGTCACTCTTGTTGGAATGAGTTAATAAACATCAGTGTTTGGTAACTATTCCTACAATGAAACAGTAGAAGGCACATTTGTTCATGTGGAAAAGGAAAATGCTAATTCAGTTGAATGCAGGTGCCACTGTATATAACAGACACTAAGATCACGACTGCATTAAAACCTGTGAGCAAGTCTCAGCTTTAACCATCTTTCTTTCTTTTTTTTTTTTTTTTTTTTTTGATAAAATCCTCTTGGACAACGAGATTGATGTATTTTCCAGCTATGAGGTTGTATTAAAAAAACCACAACAAAACACCACAGCTACTATACAAACAGAACCTTATCTAAAGCTTCTTCCTGAAGTCAAGTGTGGCGACTGCATAAATGTTTGTTATTATTTCTTTCCATACTAGGGTCCTAAACATCAACTTAGTTTCACCTACTTTATGCTGGATAAACTCCCATATTTGCATGAGAATAAAACCAGAACTGGGCTAAGTGTATGTTACAGTGAATATTTACAGTGAATGCATACACTGCATCAAGAACTTCCTTCCCCATTACCACAGCAGCCTTTACCTGTTTTGCCTGACTGCATTCCCTTCTGGACAGGACTTGTTTTTCAAACACGTTATCGCAAAGCTGTGTAAGGCTCTCAGTCTGTGAAGTCGATAAAGGATCCCACACATTCTTGGCAAATGCTGAAAAATCGGAATTATTTCATTCATGATATCCAAGTGGCTATCTGCTCTAGTTTCAAGGAAGTAAACATTCAAAAAGCTAAACCTTTCATTTGCAGTAACCTTAACAAGTAATTGTAACTATCAACATAATTTTACATTACCACTTATTTAAGGTTTCATTACCTAGCTGCAGTGAACGTCCTCAAGACAACCTTAATATACCTGTAATTTTTGGCAGGATAGTTTTTTCAATCACTCTAGGCAAAACTTCTTCATCAGGATCATCATCTCTTTTTGATTCAGACGGCTTTTTGGCATCGCTGAATCCTTCTACAGCTCTGAACCAGGGCATCTCTTTCAGGTCTGTAGAATTCTGCTGAAAGATCATTCCCATTCGTGGTTCAGCTGTCAGGATTGAGAGAAAAAGCTCCATGCAAAAATGTATCTAATGATACCAAAAGATTCTCATTTAACAGTTTTACATGGATTCTAATCACGGAATGGACCAAAGCAGCAAGCTAAAACTGAATGTAAAGCTAGATTTCAGAGGGGAGGGTTGTCAAAATGTCAGCAAACAGCTCCACATTAATAAAGATGCAAGTGATTCATATGCAAGCAACCTGACAAGAGGAAAAGATGCCCTCCTTCTAGTTAACAACACTTACCTCAAGCTCTGGAATGCCTCTATAACCCACGGCAAAGCTCCTGTACAGAAGTCTTCCCTGCAAGCAGCATGCCCCCGTCCTGCACTCTGGCAAAGCCTTTTTCAGGAAAAAAGAGATACAGAAGACTACAAAAAGACTTCTGCGGTTTTGAACAACTGCACAGATTTAAATACCCATTACTTTTCATATTTTGTATGTCTCTTAAAAGCTCAGACAGGAAAATGCTTCTTCTGTTATTCAGCAAATACGCATCGTGCCTCTCCCAGCTCCTCGTGACCTGCTCACTAAGGCACTTCAAATCTCAATTTGAAATACATTCCAACTTTGGACAAAAAACTGATTAAACTAAAGAAGCCTTCAATCTTACTTATTCTTCCTAAGGCATCGGTCAGAATTGTTTAAATGCATTAATTCTGTGCTGTAGAAAATAAACGATATCCCATTCAAAAGGAGTATTTCTTCACTCTCCCTTGAAAATCCTTCTCAATACGGGAGGAATTTTGCTCTCATATCCTGACCAACCTTTGCTCTTCTGGAATTCAGTCACCTCTGTCAGAGCCAGTTCTTCATCACTCGACATGCCTTCGTGGTGACCAGCTGTTTGTGAACGCTCTCTCAGCTGCCGCCTGCAAGTCCTGCATTCTGTAATGAACTCAGGTGAGTTATTCACCATGTACATACGTAAAAGAAAGCTCAGTGATATACTAAGAACACCCGGTGAGAGCAATAGCCTAAGGAAACACGGTGAGGAAGCAGAAGTAAGTATGCAACCCTAGAGACACAGACTGTAACAGTAAGGTACTTTGTGAGCTGCCAAAGGACATTAAAAGCATCTCTAACGACCTTCACTTCACCACATTCATACTAGGAACTCCCCCCACCTGAAACACCAAACATCTAACATGGTACTCCATACTATCCCTGCCAGAGGTAGTCTGTAAGAAACTACTGCGCTCTCAACAGTCCATCATCTCAGTTCTATGAAGCTTATGCAACAACTTGAATAGAAACTGTGACTGCATCCAGGAACAAGACAAAGAGGTGAATGCAGAACACTGATTCTGCTTCTGCTCTTCATTTGGAAACTAACCAAAGTAAATACAACCTCCTGATGAAAAATTCACAGTGTCCAGAGTGAGGCACAGTCAATATTATCAGTGAACTGTAGGACAGCTGTGGCTGCTCCCTCGTGCAGGGGGATTGCCAGGTCACAGCCTGAACCGGGAGGTGAGCACCTGAGTGAGCAGAAGGAGGGACCCCAGATCTCTCTCCCCTTCTTGGTGACACTTCCAGCTGTGCTTCCCAGAGTGCACACACACTCAGAGTCTGCATGCTTTGCACCCACCCCACCTGCACACCAGTTAGAACCAGAAAGGGCTACATCCCCGAGCTCACTCTTCTCAAGCTGCTGCCAGTTATCAGTCAATCCTTCCTTGTCCTCCTGTTCTACAGTGCCTGCGTCCCAAACAACCTAATATCTACTGGAAGACTGACTCAGTTTCTCTTTTCAAGTACTGATAGACAGCCACTGAGATCAGTAATTCAAAACTGACGGAGCATTTGGTCATGCTATATTCACTATTCTACCACGGAGAAGTGATACTACGCGTCCTACTTCGGTAAGGATTTCAACTAGGACATCTAGTACAGTATGCCCACTGACAACAGAGCCTGCTCACTGCAGGTTTTTCCAGGCTGTTTAAGACTGAAAGCCACAAACTGAATGCCAATTGCCTATTACAGGACTACCTAAGACCCTACCAAAAAGCGTTCAGCGGGACACTATTGGTACAATTAGTTTGCTTCAATCTGCCTTTGAACACCTCGCCATCACAGGAAACATCTCAACGAAACCTCGTACAGTTATGTACAGTTACATAAAAAACACCTCAGGCTGCAGCACAACTGACAGTAGTTGGATTTGACAGTGCATTCTCTGCAGGGTACCCTCATCGAGGCCAAACTTTGTGCAGCATCTTCCAACCTTCCATCTTTTATTTTTATTTTCTATTTTTAATAGTTAAGGTTTGCAGTTAAGGAAAGCAACACAGCAGATAACATAGACAAGTCCTCACACAACCCAGCTAAATACCAACTCAAACCTAACGTAAGATCCTTATTACTAGTCACATGTTGCAAAGAAAATACATTTTGAGATCCCAAAACTGCACGCAAGTCCCACCTCTCATACAGCTTTAGGACACCCTGGTTACTACACCTGAAGAAAACTTCTTCCAATAACATTCTGTTTTTCTCCATCACAACCCAGGTGAGCCCACAGCTCAAGCCAGCGTACATAGACTACCTTAATCATTTTAGGTTACTGTGAGGGGTGGTCTGTTCCTCCTTTGTTTCCTGTTACTGGTCATCTCTCATCATCAATTCCAAATAAGAAATCTCATTTTTGCCTTGAGAGAATGCAGGTTCATCACCTTAAAGAAATGGGTGGCAGCGAAGGGAAGGAAAACACGCGTACTTTTTCATTGAAACAGTTTACTAAGTTCTCTATGTATGTTTTCATGCCCCTGTAGAACCTGTAATTCATAGCAGCATCTGAAGGCTTCTCTCATTCCTGGGCAGTTATCTTTGAACTGTCAATGCTCTCCACGTGTTTTTCCTACTCCCTCTGGTGGGCACGGGGCACATCCTGCAACGATGCCATCCTAAAAAAGAACACACTCAGACAATTAAAACCACAACAAGTCAACAGTTAACACATTCCTGAACATTTTCCACCTACAACAAAGCACAAAATCCTTGCTAATAGCAGCACCTGCATTGGAGCAAAGAAGAACTGCAAGACTTACCCATACCAACATTTACAGAAGCACTGTGTGTGGACAAGATTCATGCTTTGGAAAACACCAAATGTCACTGACGTAGTGGTAGTTCTGAAGGTACCCCCACTGACATTTTACCCATATTCCTCTACACAGCACGCTCCTAAAGAGCATAATATGGCAAGTGTAGCGACGTTACACTGCATAGATTCTACCCAAATTGATGTGGGTAGGAATACAGCACACATCAGTGTGTCCCACTTAATTTATACCAACTTAACATCACCAAGCTATTACTACCAGACGTGTTCTCCCTCCCCTTCTTGTTACTTTCCAAATAGGTCTCCCACTCTCGATAGTCTTTCACATTTGATTGTACTTGAACTCCCCGCATCACTTCATCCATTTCTTTCAGGTGATCAAGGCCAAAAAAAAAAAAAAAAGCATACAGTTCCACAGAAATATTTAGTCCACTTCAGCGGAAATTCTTTGAACACAAGCAGGCCAGCAGCAGTCTGTACAAAGAGTATACATACACAGAGGTTCACACAAGGGAACGGCAGATGTTTGTGTTTCAGCTGCACGATGGTACGTGTTTCCGCGGTCTCTGGCGCCCCCGCGTGGCCGATCGGCGGAATGGCGGCCGCGTACGTTCGGTGCCGCCGTGGAAATAGATGAGGGGCAGCCTGGTTTAGAAGGAGGAGATCGCTGAGCCGGCGGTCCGAGAACCGGCAGCTCGCCCGCACGCGTAGCGCTTAGGAGCAACAGTTGCTGGTTTGGAGTCGTCGGGCGCATGCTCGCTGTGACCTGGAGGACTAATCACAATAGAGAGCGGCGGATGAGCTGCACAGAGCGGTTACGAAGCCACTTCCGCATTCCCACGCGCACGCGTTGTGCCGCCTGCAGGACTGAGCAGCGGACAGCGGCAGTTCCGCGCATTGGCCACGAGGTGGCGGCAGAGACCGCGGAAAGAACCTCGACGGGATCGATGCGGCCCGCGGCGCAATCGCTGGCGGTCAGTGCTCTGTCGGCATGACGGGGGAAGAACACGGAATGAGAAGTGGGGGGCGGTGGGGGTGAAGACGAAGAAAACAGAGGGAAACTCCTCCAAACTCAGGAAAGCCGTGCTATGTGCTTTACAAAAAGAAAATAATAATACTAATAAAAAACAAAAGATAAAAAAATTACTTTTTGCCAGCATCTGTTGCACTGTTTTTAAATATTCACGTACCAAAATGTAACTGCCCAGTACATTTAACGACAACAAAATTAAAGCACGTTGGCAGAAAGCAGAGCCCCATATTGGTGTTCACTCAGCCTCTGTCTTCTTCGTGCTTTAATGTATTTCACAGCTACCTAATGTAAATCACAGCTACCTCTGGAAGACAGCCCGAGAGCTGTGCAGGTCCATCAGGCTCAGCTGCAGCTTTCATCTGCCCTTCTCTGGCCCTCCTGCAGCTGGAGAGAGAGCACAGGAGGGCACGTGGGATGCAGACCCTCCCCAGTCAGCCGCAGCAGTCGCTCCTGCCAGCACTCCCTTTCCCCCACGTCTTTCCCATTGGACAGTCTGGAGCCCTGTGTGGCAGAGGAGGAGAGAGCTGCAGGCAGAAGGAAAACGGGCTGCTGGGATTCCTCCATCCCACTGCCAGATGTCTTCTCTGGCATTCTGGGGGTGGGAAGGGAGTTGTGGGAGCACCCGTGGGGCTCCGGGCAGGAGGGAAGGAAGCAAAGATGCAGCTGCAGGCAGCGGGCTCTGGGCTGGAGCAGTGCAGCCAGGCACAAACAGTGACAACGTACACACACAGATAAACACCCAGTACAGAATCTGGCACTCTACGGTCCTCCCAGAGCTTGTTACTGCTTTTTAGGCTGCCCTACAGGTATTCTGTCCTATCCCCTTCATTCCCGTGTCTTGCCCCCTTCCTTCACCCCGTGCCTTCCCCATTCCTTTTCCAGGCTTTCCCTTTCCTTTCCCCGCTTCCTTCCCCACGCCTTCCCCCTGCAACAGCCCCATGTTCTGCTGCTGTTCTCAGCTGACAATCCTTACACCACACTGTTCAAACACATCGGATCAGACTGCATACTGGCACTGATTTTAAAACAACAACAACAAATACATACAGTATTATGCGTGGATAACAAACTCCTACCTGCTTGAAGACCAATAGCAGCTCCTCATCCTGCAGTAACTCCTGCACACGGCCAGGTCTCCCGTGCAGGGATTTGGCATCTGCAGTGGCTTCGCAACATTGGATTTGAGTCGTCGACTTCCACCTCAATCTGCTCGACAGCAAACTGCCAGAAAGGAGGAAGAAGGAACGTGCCAGCAGTGGATGCGATCGGCAGAGCCAGCAGGGCATCCCCTGCTTCAAAGGGCACTCTGCCTTTCATCCCCACCATGGGGCAGCCACTCTCTTGCTTTGCCTCTCCCCAGGGCCTGCAGGGTTTGTTCCATTGCATGCTGTACCCGCATGGCCAGCACGTGCTACGGAGCCCAAGTGGAACACCTGTTGCAGAACAAGTCTTCGCAAGGACAAGACCTACAACCCACATGAGCTCCCTCTACGAAACAAAACGCTTGTGGCTACAGCCACAACTACAAGCTGTCTCAAAACTGTCAGGATACTTTGTTCCATCCCAGGATCCTTCTTCACTTGCAGGCCTTTAGGTCACCATCGCAGTCAAGATTAAAATTTAGGCTACATCCCAGCCACTCAGGCCTCCCGCTGCCATTCGCTTCTATGCTCGAGGGCCCCAGAAAAAGGCCCTGGGCCTTCACAAGTGAAGCAATGCAACCTGACAGGACGGCTCTCTTGCGGAGCAGCAGTGCTTCAGGATTTGATATTCACAAAGGAACGGCAACACCTGAGCAACACAGGAAGGTAGCAGGAATAAAAGGGCAAAGCAAGGCAAAACCTCGGGGAAAGAAAGGGAAAGGTGAGAGGAAAATGTCACACAGCCTGCAAGGTGCCCTAAAGAGCCATAATAAAGTCCGGCAGCACTGGCACGCTGTGCAATGGGGAAGATTTGTATATGTACATGGACCTTACCTGTTCAGGACACCAGTCACCTAAGTCGGGTTCAGGGGAATTACGGGACATGCAGCTTTCCAATCCTGAGCAGCTTATCGAAGAGCAAGGAGAAGGAAATAAAGGATGGCAGAGCACCATCAAAACAGACAGTGCATGTCCATGCAGACTCGCAAACCCACAGCTTCCTGGGTTGTTTCTGCTTTTGTAGCATTTGCGTGCTGCAGATGAGGAAAACGCTCTGCTGTTTGAGTCTTCTTCTGCAACAGCCACCTACAGGTAAAGGGCAACTAACCTGCAGACCGAGCACTACTGCCTGGAGTTGGTCAGGGGGAGCTCCTCCTGCTGCTGCTGGATGCTGATGCTGACAGGGCTGGAGATGCTCTGCAGGGCCAGCTCGTAGCTGGGAGCCAGGAATGGACACGGCGGGAGAGACGAGAGAGCTGGCGGGGAGCAGCCGACGAACCCAAGATCATCCAAAAGCCCTCACTCAAAAGCATCACAAAGACACAGCCAGCAAGCTGGGCATGATCATGAGCAGCATCCCGGATGCTGGAGATTCTTTGCTACCATACACTACGGGAGCACAGCTCTCGCTGCAGGCATCCCACAGCCAGACAAAATGGGAACAAACCCGCAGCTCTGCTGCACGCACAGCCCACAGCCATAGCCTTGCAACATGAGCTGCCTTGCTCTTGCTTGCATCCATCCCAATCCCTGGGAATGAAGACTCAGAAGGCAGTCAAGGCGTTGATCCAGCACCAGCGTGCTTTTATTCATTCACAGCCAGGAGGGCTTTTTGGTGAGAGGTCCGGTGTACAGATGGGACTCATCGTCTCTGGTGAAGGAGAGAGGGGCTCAGAGCTCGTGCTGCTGCCCGGTGCCTGGGACTGGAGCTCTGATTCTACGTCCCCCTCCACCAGGCTCGGCTCCTCCTGGCTGACGCTGACCTGCTCCTGCATGGAGCTGCTGCTGTCGGGGCACTCGGGCTGTGCTTGGGCTGGGCTGCACTGCAATGGTGCCCCGTCACAGTCCAACTCGGTGACTGTTGTTTCTGGCAGGCTCAGGTCAGCGTCTTCTGCACAGCTGGGAGAGATGAGGGCTTCAACCTGGATGAGCACCTTCATTCCCTCACTGATGTTATATGGCAGGCTCTCATCCGAGCCGCAGCGATTCGTGCTTCCTAGTAGCTCTCTATTGATGGACGCACACAGTGAACCATCGCTATATGCTCTGGCTCTTCTGCGTGGACGAGGGCTCGGTTCACCTAGGAAGGAGTAGATTCACAGGCAAACAGTTAGTGGCAAACTTGCACAAGCTAAATGATGAGAGTGGTTCTTGAGATTTGTTATGCAGTGGTAGCAGGACAAAGCCAATAGGACAATAGCAACAGGAGGAGCACTGTCTCGAAAGGAACTGTTGCGCTTTTGTTGTTTGTCTTTGTCTTTTGTGTGGACTCCAAGCATGAATTGGATGGCGCTGACAAGCAGGGTTTTGACAGCTGGATGTGCACCCTTACCTGCCAGGACCACCACCTCTGTTTCCGAGGGCTCCCTGGCATCGCGCTGCAGTTGGCGTTTGGCCACAGAGGATGGTTTTCTGGGCCTGAAGCAGGAACACCAACTGCATGCTGGGGATTCCTTCACCCTGCTGGGTGGACTTGGTCTGGAGGGAGAAAAGAGGGAGCGGTGTGAGTCGTGCATGGTGCAGGGTGAGGGAAGAGCTCCCCTGAGCTCTTGCCCACACTTGCTTGTTCCTAGCACGACGGTTCCATTCCTAGAGCTCAGCCCTGGAGTCTTGCTGGCTACATTCCCCTCCGCCATGTCAACCCAGATGCAGAGCATGCCTGTTAGTTGAACCTCAGCGTCTAAAGGGAGGGGACATTCAGTACACCACCACACGCACCATTGGCGTCACGTACTTTCTGCAAGTTTTTGTTCTTGCAGTAGTGGAGAAAAACCCACAAAAGCCCACCCAACCAAGTCTGATAGGAAGCTGCTGGAAAAGAAAGTCCTCTTTACCTTTCAGACGGAAAGTCAATGACTGTGTGGAATTTCCCCCGCGCAGCTGCGGGGCCTTCTTCCACTTCCATGTCCCTGCTCTCTGTCACAACGGGAGAGCTGCTGTGGCCTCCCCTCTGTGCCTGTGCCTCCTCCACGGTGAGCAGCTTGGTGGCAGGAGAAGACACCTGCACAGACTCGGGCCCTGATGGAGAACTGCGCCCTGGAAGGGAAGACCACAGCTAAGAGGGAGGATCAGAAAGCAGCAGCACAGCCATCACAGTTCTGGAGGAGGTGCCGCACATCTCTCAGCTTTGCTTTTCTGGTCAAGTGAAAGAAGAGGAGGTCAAAACCCTTTCATCAAGCTTCACCTGCACGCAAAACATCACCATGACAGGGACGGTTTTCTCATGCTCAACTTTGGGCTTGGACATTCTCCGCATCCAGCCACAGACGATGCCATATTCTCATCTAAGCCCACAAATCTGCTGGCCCCTCAAAAGCAAAAGCGTATCTCAACAATCCTGGAGAAGGCCTGCATTTGATCAAGGTGTCTCATCAAGACAAAGCTCATGCAGGAAGACGCTCACCTGCTCCATCTCCGATGCCTGACGTGGAGCTGGAGCAGAAGAGGACGTCGGTGTGGTTGATGAGGAACTCCACCACGTCCGACTGCCTCTGCAGTTCCACGCAGGCAGCTCTTCCGCTGGCGCAGGCAGCCTCGTTCTGCTGGGATCTGTAGAAAAGGCAGATTGGAGAAGTCATTGACCCGAGATCGTTTCCCCACGTCTGCATTTGGGCAGCCAAAGGCTGTCCAGTTGGGCTGTGGAGACTTCCGCAGTGGGACAACACTGATGCCACTGAAGACATTCTCCCGGCTGATCAAGGACACACCAGCCCCATCTGACAAAACCAAGAGAGCACAAATTGTCCTCCTCTCCAAAGTGTGCCCGTGGGGAGAACAGATGGAAGCCTTGTGCTGAGGCGGAAAAAGAAGTTTACCTGAAGAGGTTGGGAGCCCATACAATTGCTAAGTTCTTAGCGTGCATGTTTGTGATGGAGCAGCTCCCAGCCAGACAAGCCAAGTGTCTCAGAAGGTATTCCAGCGTCCTGGAAAGCAAGAGCCAAACCTTCAGCACCACTGAGCACGCCGGGCTCACATTCACCAAACAAACCACTCTTCATGCCACTGCTTGTTCTTGCTTCTAGCAAGTAGATCAAGCTTTCCCAAGTGCCACGCTGCAGCACCAAGCCCCAGCACAGCACAGCCGCAGCCATCAGCTGCACCAGCCGTGCCCCCGTGCCCAGGAGCTGACCCAATCCATTCACCCCACGCAGCCATCAACCACTTCAACACACACAGGCATCACGTTGCCAGCGTGAGACAAAGCCTGCCATCGCATCATCGCCCTCTGAAATGCAGCAGGGCGGAGCTCCCCAGACTGAGGGCAGCAGTTTTCTGACCTGTAGTGAGGCGTGGGCAGCTGCTGGATGACCTCCTGCATTCTGACCAACCGCTCTTCATCTGTACCAGCACAAACAGCATCCTGGAAGAAAGCAGAAAGGGATTGAGACACACATCATGCGAGTCAAGCGTATGGGGCTAACAGAAAAAGGGCCTCAGAGCTGCAGAGGGCACTGCTGCTCCCATCTCCCACATTTCCAATGGCAGGATGCACACACCAGGTGTTACGGTGCACCCGGTGTGCAGGAAGCACGAGCTGCTTGTTGTACAGCGACACCCACTGGATGTCCATCAAAACCCCAACTTCAACAGAAAAAAGACCAAAAAAAGGTGCGCAGGCGTGTGTGTGGATGGGAAAGGCCACGAAGAGGGACATGAAGGCCATTGCCTTGTGCTTACCGAGAACTTGCCATGCAGCTGCTCGCTCAGCAGAGGGCTCGGCAGCTCCCTGAAGTACATCTTGCACAGGGAGCTCACGCTGTGAATGTCCCGGACGGTGAGCTCCGGAATCTGCTCCGACTCAAAGTCATGGCTGGAGAGAAGGACACAAAAACAGAGGGCTTGGAGAAAGAGGAAAACAACTCCAAAGCAAGACAACATACAGTCCAGAAGCACTCTTACCGCAGCTTCTGGATCTTGGACGCCACGCCGGACAGGCGGTAGATCCCCTGCACCACGCCGTGCTGCTCAATGAACTCAGCGCAGCTCTGCACGACCTGGGGGACTACAGAACAAGGGCCAGCGCTTAGCTGAGCTCCTGATTCAAGTCCTGCTTCAGCCGCTGCCCCTGTCACATCCCATCCACTAAGCCCAGCCAGGCTACTGCTTGCCTCCTCCGTAGAGGAGAAAAAAGGCTGTCGCAGATGGCGCAGACAGGCAGGAGCCGGGGACAAAACTGGACACGGACGTGTTCTTGGCTTTCAAGAAATGCCAGGACCTGCCAAGCAGCCTGCAGAAAGTAATTCTGGGGAAGCCAGACACACTGCCACAAGTCCCATCACAGCTCCCACCGCAATGGAGGCGTGAGACCTCATGTCCAGAAGAGCTAGGAAACTGACGCACTACACTCTCTTGGGCCAAAAGGCTTCCTTGGTTTTCAGGCTAGCGTGGGATTGGCTTACACCTTTGGCTTTAAGCAAATAAAAGTGTGCCAGCCTCCTATGAGCATTAGCCTCAGCTTCCCTTGCAGCCATAACTCCCACCTCACGCTTCTCCACCGCTATCAACCTGCCCCTTGCTAGACATGATCTCCCTTTCTTTCATCTTTACATGCCCAACAGAGAGAGGAAGCTCTCAGGAATGGGCTGTTCCTTACCATCACGGCCAGAGTGGAGAAGATGCTCTCCCAGGTCACAGCCAAACACCCCTCCCTTCTCCTTCTCCAGCTCCATCTCCCGCTGCTTCGGTTCATTTGGGCGGGCCTTCACGAAGGAACGAAGGAAGCTGAGGAGCTTGCCACGCTTCTTTGGCACTGCACAACAAAAGGAAGAAACCAGTTCATTTCAGGTTGGGCTCAGTGGGACCAGGCCGAGCATCACACATTCGACAGAGCACGTAAAAGCGGGAAGAACATTGCCAACAAGTACCTACAACAACAGATTTTCCCCGTCCCTGGAGGAGTCCAAGGCCAGGTTGGATGGGGCCCTGGGCAGCCTGGTCTAGTCTGGCATTCGAAGTGGAGGTTGGCAGCCCTGCTTGAGGCACGGGGGTTGGAGCTTGATGATCCTTGAGGTCCCTTCCATCCCAAGCCATTCTACAAGGATCCTATCGTTTGCCCAAGCCCTCATTCTCACTGCCTACAAAACAGCAGCCCTACGCCCTGTGGGATGCAGGAAGGATCATCAACACAGAGGAGAACGTGGGATGGATAAAGGAGGTATTCAACACAGAACACACCCAGAAAAAGACTCCATTTGATTTCCCCGCGCCATCACATGTAACATCCGTACCTGGCTTTGGCGCTGAATTGATGAGGGCCTCAGGAATTTTTCCGTTGATGAGCTCCACGCACTCACCAGGGAAAAATCCAACCTGGAACAAGATCAAGAAGAGAGATGGAATACTGAATGCAGCATTTCTCAGGCCTCAACTGTTCAACCAAGAAAGAATGGCCTGCAGAAAAGTAACCCTCATTCAACATTTGCAGCCAGAAGACCTACAAAAGCAACTGACGGAGCATAAGATGGCTGTTCTCCGTGCTTGTACAAAGGACAGAGATGCTCAACTCCTGACTGCGTATGGAGCACGAGAGGCTCTTGCTTCTAAGTCACATGAGGAGACAGTTTCCCACCCAAGCCCAGAGCCAAAGGGAAAGTCCTCTGACAGCGACACAGGGAAGCTGTTGACGTCCAGAAGCCACCCTGTGGAGGCCGAGCAGCTCAAAGCTGACGTTCCTGACTTGACTGCAATTGCGCCCAGGAGTCTGAAGTTCGTGCCTACCTGAAAGCCATGCTTGCCTCTCCACCAGGGGCTCTGCTCCTTTGCTGGCATATCAAGAACGCACACCAGGTCTCCCACCTGCAAGAGATTGCAACATCAATCCCAGCTTCAGCACAGCTGGGAGGAAAGCACAGCTGAGATGGCACCCTTCTTCTGCACTGCCAAAGAGCGCACAGCTTGAGAGCAATTGCACCGGGGCAGCTCTTCAGGCATTTCCCGTCAGAAAGCTGGGCTTGGAGGTACAAGAGCCACTGCCTTATGCACCAGACAAAATACAGTGCAAGCATGCCATATGAAACCATCTTTTAGACATGGCTGAACTCCTCCCTGCATCCAACCCAGTGCAAGTCCTATCTGGACCTGCATCTTCTGGGCTTCGCCTCACAAGGCATTCTGAAGGTGTCTGAGAATATTCCTGATGCATTCACACGTTATACTCTTCTGTCCGTGACAACAAGGAATGCCTTCTTTTTCTGCTTACCTCCAAGGAGAGCTCATCCGCTGCCTGGGCAACGTAGCTCTTAATAACATGGCCAGCAGCAATAGCCGGAATATTAAGAGATGGCTCCTCCTGGACCAGCAAGGGCTTCCCCTGGTTCTCAGGCTGAAACAGAGAGCACAGGCCATGGTGAGGAGCTGAGGACAAACAAGGAGGATTTCAGGGTGCCATCTTGATGCCACTAGCAAGGAAATGAAGCTTTTAAGGCAGCTCTTCAGTGACACCGAGAGAGCCGGAAGGATGCTCTCTCTCTTGAAAAGCAGGAGAGCACAACTGTGGCTCATTCTGCTGGCTCAAGTCAGGGAACAGAGGCCAAGCAGAGCTTCACACTGTACCTCCGTCAACGCCCGGTCAGGCCCACGGCTGATCTCGCTGCTCGCGATGCCCATCACAGCAGGCGCGACAAGCTGCAACAGAAAAGAATCACATTTCCTGTGTTCACACAGCACTGGATTGAGAGTCTTCTTCAGATCTAATCTCAGTTGCCCACTGGCGGAGGCAGGTGTTCTAGATACAACCACTCTGTGCAGTCTATTCAAACGGGACAGCCGTTTGAATACGCAGCATTGGACCAAGTCGCTGTCCCTCTGCTAGCAGATGGGGACTCTGGCACAAAGCAGCAGATGCATTTGCCCGCAGCACGCTGAGAGCACAGTAGCAGGCCAGGGAGAGGTGTCACTGCTGGGGCTGGAGCTGCTCCCCAGCCCCCGGCTCCCAGCAGCAGCCTCACCACCAGCGCCGGCCGCAGCCTTGCCCACGCATTTCGCTGCATGCATCTCTGCTGTGCTCCCTACAGCTGTCGGGCACACTCACACAGCCAAAGCATGCACGCTTGTGCCCCTGGCTCATGTTCTGCAGCTCTGCACAGAGTGGGACTAGGGCTCTTTGCCTAAGGGATTGCTTTCCTTCACACTAGCTGCTCCCAGCACTACAGGCAGCATCCTCCTGAGGGTTGAGCTGGAGAGGAAGTGGAAAAATCCCACACGTGACCAGAGCTGCATTTCAGCTGGACAAGGCTGTGTTACTACACACGGTGTGACTAAACACGGGCTGCTGAACCATGTGGCAATACAAAACATGGCACGTACCTGGCAAGAGATCAGAACAAGGTAGAAGAAGATCCTCGAACCCGCAGCCGTTCCTTGTCACTTTGCTCTGATCTTCCACGAGCAAAAGCTGCACCAAGGGAGCAGGCGGAGGGTGGGGAGGGGAGGGAGAAAGAGCAGGTCAGTGAGCTTGCACAATTGAGCAAAGGAAAGAACCAGGGAAGAACCGTGGGACAAATGCCATCTTGATGGATGGCTTTGGAAGTGATGGCCTGGCGGAAAATGGCGTATGACAGTCCAGCCTAAGCAATATGATCCTAGGAGCTCTGCCAGCCAGCACTTCTCAAGCCCTCGCTGCCCACCCGTCTATCCCACACCGTCTCAGCTTACCTACAAGGCGCTGCACAAGACGGGATGAAGACAAACAAACTCTGTAGATGCACAAGTGCAACAAGCCACGTACTCACGCCGAGCTCAAGCGCTCCAATGAAGGGACGCAGCACGCGCTGCTCCTCCCCTCATTCTAGCCGCTTATGACATCACTAAGGGCCACCCGGCTGCTCCACCATGGACGGACAAGGTGGGGAGGCAAGACCACGTCACAAGACCACAGGATTCCAACAGGGCACCCCAGCGTTCGAGAAATCAGTGCGTGGTTGGAATTCTATTTCAGCCAAATCCTGGAGAAGCTGGCATGGGGTTGTCGGGACCAAAGTGCAGGACACAGCGCTTGGTGCTGTTGAGCCTCTTGCTGGGCCTATGGCAAATCCACACTAGGGTCCTTCTCGGCATCCAAGGGCGGCTTAGAGCAGCCATCTCTTGCACCTGGATGGAAATAAAGGAAGAGAAATACATAGTACTACTACTAGACTGTTTCACCAGTTTCTTTCCCGAGTGCATTTTTGCCTTTAGGCTTCCATGACGACCTCATTTCCTCCTCCTTTTCTTTGGGGGGAAGCTGCCCCCAGTGCCTGAGCTTCACAAGACAGCGTGAAACATCCATTCCTTGGATGCAGTTTGAGCGCAGATCTGAGGTCTTCATGGAAAGCGCCTTGCAGAGCGCATCATGTCCTGCACCAGGCAGCGCCTCTCTCATATCTCCAAACTTTGGGGCTTTGAAGCTGCACGCTGCTTCTTGGCACTTTGTCCCCCACAACTCCAGAGCACTTCCAGCTTTTCCCTGGCAATTCACGGCTTGCACAGTGCCAAACGCAACAAAGAAAAAAAGGCAAGAAAGAAGCAAAGGCCATGGTTATGCACAGAAGCGGCCAGGAAGGGTTCAGTTCCAGAATGAGCTCCTGCACAAGTCAACTCAACAGATTCCAAGGAATGCATTGACATCTGACACAATTTGCAACGCCAGAAGCACTGCCACACAAACAGCACTGTATTGGGAAAGCAGCACGTCCAAATCAGCCCCCTTGCCCTGCTCTACCCGCTCAGCCCAACACAGAAATCAAACACACAAACTCTCTTGCTTTGGCTCACGGCAGCCATCAAGCTCATGCTTTAGTGACACAGAGAACTCCATCTCCAGCTACTCCGTGTCTCGCTAACCACAAGCTTGGCTGGGAGCTGTCGCTCAGCCTGACACCACAGCTGGAAAAGAAACGTACATAAGCAGATGCTCTCATCCACACGTGCAAATCTGGGGGCGAGGAATAAAAGGCTCCTTGGGCCATGGGCAAAGCAGGGAGCAGATGATAGGCAGGAAACAGGAAGGAGTTCAAGACCAGCTCTCCTACACCAAAGACAGGGAGAGCTGAGTCAGCACCACGGGAGGACTTACGACACAGCTTGAGAGCTTACAGAGACCTGAGATTTCCAAAGGAGGCCGCCAGGGTAACTCTCACCATTCTTTTGCAGGGCTCTCACGGATGCTTGCGATGCTGACTTCCACTGCCTATGTCATCTGTAGAAAGCCCAGGTGACAAATGCTCAATTGGTCTGGGTAACGCTTCTATGCTTCCATGGTTAGGACTGAAACAAAAGGAAAAAAAAAAAGCATGCAGCCCTATGACATTTGCATCTCTACTGCTGCTGTCAGCGTGACATCTGAGATGAGCATTACGCGTCCCTGCACCCGACTGAAGATTCATCCAAGTCTGTGTTCCACACAGCTCCCTCCCAGTGCCAAAAAGAAACACAGACAGTGATGTTTAGAAGATTCTTTGTGCAGATACAAGGGCAGGGTGCATGTGCATTCTCTACAGCAAGAAATAGCAATTTCTCAAGCAGTATGACGGAAGGTCAATGGAAAGGAAATCGATGATGAAACCTTTTCATATAAGAAGTCCTTGTGCAACCTCTCCCCAGCAAAAAGGAAGCCTGCTGGGCATTGTTAGCAGCAGTTCCCAGAACATCTTGCACCACAAAATGCAGCACGCTCCTTTTTTGCACAGGCCCCTCGTTTCTCTAAGCAGCGTCAAATACCCTCCACTTCAAATACACCCATCAGATAATGAACAGAGCTCAGAAGGGGTTAGGAGTAGAGCGACACACAGCTCCGCTTCGCGCTGAGGGCAGTTTTGGCCCTCCGAGCTTGCCGTAGCCACCCTGCGCTCTGGCGCCGGCGGACCGGAAGTACTCGTAGTCACTATGGCAGGCCGCCTGCGGGGGGTTTGAGCTGCGAGGCTGTGGGGAACGGTGCCTTTTGAGAACGGTGTTTTTCTGAGCGTTTTATCTTCACCGGGTGGTTTTCTTCCTCGATGTGTCGAATGAACGGCAATGGAGAGCCCACAAAATTCCAGCCTCCCTCGAAGCCCGTCATTATTGACAAGCAGAAGCAGAGAGAGGAGAGGAGGTAGCAGGGGTAGGCCGCGGTGGGGGCCGCCCTCAGATTCCTCAGGGCTCTGAGGCATTGGTACTCGAAAAGTGCGTGTCGGAAGGTGACAGAGACACGGGCCCTGCCTCTGCCTTTGCCTCACATCTCGAGGTCAGCTGGGAGCTGAGTGCACGTATTTCTGTTTGTGAAATGGAATTCCTCTTGTGCTAAGCATTTTTCATGTCTCCAAAACCCACCTGCACTGCTTTAAGTGGCACAGTGTTTACAGTGGCGGTGCTGCCTCTGAGAGGAGAGTGACGATGTGATACGTTGCACACTGGGGGTATTGGTCAACAGTTGGCTGCACGTACCCAGCAGTGTGCCCAGGTGGCCAAGAATGCCAGCAGCATCCTGGCCTGTGTCAGAAATAGTGCAGTCAGAAGGACTGGTGAAGCGATCTGCCGGCTGTTCTCAGCACTGGTGGAACTGCACGTCCAGTACTGTGCTCAGTTTTGGGCCCCTCACTACAAGAAAGGCACTGGGGCTCTGGATCGCGTACAGAGAAGGGCTACAGAGTGGTGAAGGATCTAGGGCACAATATTATGGGAGTGTCTGAAGGAGCAGGGAGTGTTCAGTCTGGAGGAGATTCAAAGGAAACCTCATTTCTCTGCACCACTACCTGAAAGGAGGTTGTGTCTGGGTGGGAGTCGGCTTCTCCTCCCAAGGAGCAGCAGCAGGACAAGAGGTGATGGCCTTCAGTTGTGCCAGGGGAGGTTCAGGTTGGATACTAGGAAAAATGTCCTCTCACAATGCCCAGGCAGGTGGTGGAATTGTTGTCCCTGGAGGTGTTCAAGCCATTCCCTGGCTCTGAGGCCAAGTCTCCATGCTGTCTGAAACACAGTGACCCCGTGCAAATAATCTGTTGGTAGTGGCCCTCTGGCCAGTACTGTGTCAGGAAGCGTGCCTTCAACTTAGCTGCCAGACTGTTGAACTCCAGAGCATAAGGAGATTTCTATGGCACGGTATAATTCATCGGAGCAGAAAAGAGTTTTAAGAGTCCCCTTAAGCTTTGCCAACACAAGATAACCACTTGAATGTGGTGTCTCCTGTAGGCTCTCTTCAGCTGTTTGTAAAAAAACAGTAGGAAAAAAATTATTATCTCTTACTACCAAGTGATGAAAAAAGTGTTTTTTTCATCTGTGTCTCATTTAGACCATGAAGAAATTCCTGTAAACAAGGCAGGAGTTTAATTTTTTAGTGGGAACGTAGGTGATAATTTAGTTAACTTTCTGACTGATACAGGGATTATATCAGGATGGTGAGCAGTCACCTGGGGTTTCTGCAGGGCTCCATTTCAGAGCCAGATGGAGGACTGCATCAGGGAAGGGTCAGGGTGGAAAAGCTTCTGCCCCAGAGGTTGACCGTGCACGAAACAGGTTGCCCAGGCCCAAACATGCCAGAGTTCAAGGAGCCTTTGGACACCACTCTCAGACATAGTGTGGCTGGTTTTATGTGGAGGCAGGGGTTGAACTCCTATGATCCTTGTGAGTCTCTTCCAAGTGGCCATTCTACAATGGCCTGGAAGGCTGTTAAACAGCTTTTGGTTGTGGTAGTTATCAAGGTGATACAAGCATGTAAAATCTGGTACCTTAATGCTACTGCTGTAGTGAAAGAACATTCATAACCAAAGTACCTGCCTTCCTCAGTAGGTAACTTAGGAGACGTGCAAGGAGTAACAGCCTGCAGATGCCTCTGTATTACACTGTGCAGACAGAACAGCCAGCGCTATGGAAACTTAATGCTACTGATGTGGGGGGTGGAAGGAGCAGTTAGCAAGATGTGCATCTCAGAAGGTCTGGCAGACTGGTAAAAGAATGCTATCCAACTTAGCTTACAGGGAAAAGGAGGAACGGCTGCTGTCCTATTCTTCTTTCCTGAGTAAGTAACAGAGTTAGAAGTGTAGAAGAGAGTTAACAGCATATCAACTTAAGGACGGTGTAATAAATCAGTGGTATTTAGGTATATGAACAAAAGTAACAGCCACACAGCCCCCAAAATCCCTTTTCTCCCACTGGTGTCCAGCAGTCCCTTAGTTTGCTGACAGATCGGGCTGCTTTCTACTCTTAAAGCAGCACTTGTCTCACTGCTTTGCTTCACAGTCAGAATTCTGACCTTCTGACCTTTTAATACCTTTTTTCTTTTTAAAAAAATCTTTCCCTCTAGCTGCAGGTCAGAATGAAACCTCACCTATGGTCAAAACGGTGGGAGAGGCCGAAATACAACATAAAAGGAATAAAATTTGAGCTACCCGAGAAAAAAATGAAGTAAGCACAGAAGTGGAAGCAGCCCTGGCTGGAATTCGATATGCTGCGAGAATACGATACTTCAAAATAGAGGAATAAATACGGAGGGAAGCGAGTGAAGAGCTGAACCAAGTAACAGCTTTGAGTTCAGTGTAAGAACTGTCAGTTTTCAAGTTTGGTATGCAAATAAAAGACAGTGAAATTTCAGCAGTCCTTGTCTGAATGTTGAACTGCCCATTCCTGAAAGCAAACATTCTCTTTTCTGACCAGTGTTACAGTGTGTTCAGCCCTGCTTCTGCCTTCCCTTCTAAATCACAGCTAATAGAAGGGGTTTGCAGTTATTGTGTTGTCACTTCCAAATAACTGTTTCTTCTGCCTTTGCCAAATAGACAGGGGCCAATTGTGAAAATGCTTCACTCAGTAGGTTCAGAAGGGGGCTATGGCAGGGAAGCAGATGTACAGAAGCCCAGCTGGACAATCTGAGTGTAAGTGCTGCTTAGCTGTCCTGTAAAGGCACTTTTGAAATGACATCTGATAAAGCACCAATAGTAACCTGACAACAAAGCAGTAATACCAATGTCTTGAAACCAGCTTGCAAGAATGAAGCCATATTAGCTGTTACTCCAGTCAGATTGTGTGAATGGGTGCAAGGTTCACCACAAAGTGGCACGGTAGGTTCTCAAAGATACTCAACTGGGATGGGGCTTCTGAGCTCCAGTAAAAATTGCCTTCCCCTGCTTACCAGTCATGACAAGTGACGTCTGCAGCCACTGGAAGAAGCCTCTACAGAGGTAAAGCGTGATAGAACCTATTCCAATTTCATAGCAGCACAAGACTAATTTCTTTGGGAGCAACTTTCCACATGAATAAGGAAGCAGAGGAGACAAAAGCAAGCACGGAGATCACATGCTTCAGCTGATTACCCATCAGTTGTATTTTCTTTGCACTCAGGAAAGTAGAAGTGCACAATTACTTACAACAGAACTCCTAAATCCTGCAGATAATGAAGCGCCAGCAGTGCCACAGTTTTTTTCCATACTTCACATAACATTCCTGTTGTGTTCAAGACTTGAAAGCGTTAAAAGTCTCATTAACACAAAAACGTCTTTACTTTTCAAAATAATGGTTTTGCTTTTATTTTAAAAGTCATTGTTGTCTATAACACTGATGAATGCTATTTACAATTAAAATAGTTTACAAAAATACATATTCTGTAATAAAAAACAACAGAAAAACCATAGGGAATAGAAGGCCCCATGAGTTAAATGGAAGACCCATACATAACATTTTAGAGAAGCAGGCAATAGCAAACTTAGCAGAATTTGTGACGCACTGCTGTTTCTACAGTAAAACATCCTTTTTATTCTGCAGCAGTAATATTTACTGCACATATACGAAGTTACACAACATTAGAAATCTAACATGGGTACAATGAGATGAGGTTTAATGGGTCTTAGAGGGAAGCAGAAGTGAAATGTCCTTAGAGAGCCAATTTCTAGAAGGTAATTGATCTTCTATCAGTAGATGTTCATAGATCAAACTTCTCACTGCACACAGAATTCCTGCTTCTGTGTCGGGATCAAAAAGCTAAGAAGAACTCACTGTGAGTTTGGTAGAGTTATCTCATGAAGTGGACAATAAGTTAGAGTTCAGTGACTCCGGGGTCAGAGTGATTTGGTGTGGTACTGAAAACAGCTTGTGAAGTTGTCTGCTCACCAGCAGTGGTAACGTTACAGGCACTTACTGCAGTCATCCTTCCCAAAAGAACAAAGCAGTGAGGCTTCGTCATATATTTCAGAACACCCGCACTTCACACTGACCATTGTGATTCTATCTAGGAGTAGATGGCATCAGAAGACAGTTGGAAAAAAACCAAAATACTTCACAGTAAAACAACTGCAGGCAGTCCACTCATTAAACGTTACCACTTTTTTAGAGTGAGCATCAGGCTTGTTTCAGTAAAAGAACTGCTGCTTCAAAGAAATCCTTATTTCCTGATCACAGATTTAAGATGTTCCCGTTTGCACTCTTCAGCGAGCTCTTCAGCAATATGCAGAGCCTTGACTTTCACCAACAGGAGAACAACTTCTTCAGTTTCATCACTATTACAAAAACAAGTTGACATAGCAACACATTCACACCTGACTTCAAAATCAATAAAGCTAAAACGTGCCTTGAGCTACACTGACCATTAACTGCACCCAACATCTAGAGCCTCAAACTAGCCTGAACTAGTACTGCAAAAGCGATCCATTTTACATTATGGATTGCATCTTTAGTTGTACGTAGATGTTGGAAGTACATCACTGAAAGTGTTAAATGCATGAGGCTTGAGGAATTTAAGAATCATAGAATCATTAAGGTTGGAAAAAACCACAAAGATCATCTAGTCCAAATGTCAACCCATCACCACCATGCCCATTGAACCACGTCCCTAAAAGAAATATGAACATAAAGAATATGAGTAAGTGCTGCACCCCAAAGAACATGTTGTTTGTTACCTGTGGTTATTCCTGTGAAGCATACATGCTCACTGAACCAAATGCTGGCAGAAGTTCACTGACTCGGGGAGAGTTGACCCACTTCCAAGATTTTGGAACCATCTTTCTGGGAAGCATGCAACCACCTGTTCACCCAGAGAGTATTTTGAAAGAAAAAATAGAAAGAAAAAAAAAAGGCTTTCAATAACACTAAGTCACACCACTTCTGGCAGACTTCTCCTTTTGGCTAGTTCAGTTATTATTGGCAGTGTTTACTCTTCAAAAAACAAAACCATCATTTTAAGCAGTTATTCCTAAAGCCTAGGAACCAATGCTTGCTTTGAAATTCTTTTATACACCAAGGTCATTAAAAAACAAAGAAACAAACAAAAAAACAACTTCAAATGTTAAATAATTACACTTCAGACTACATCTGTCCCCATGGAAATAAGACCTTTCACCTCTTTACACTTCTCTATGTTTTCTGGCCCTGGTGGTGTGTTGAAGAGGTTCAGAAGAAGGTAACGATTCAGCAGCTTGCTCAGTCCCACACCACGGACTGTGTCTTCCTGTACAGTCCCATCCCAAAGGAGAACCTTGGAGAGCAGCTGCAGTAATGGAGAAACAGAACATGCATATCTGATGGCTGAGGGTGCGTTAGAACCTCCTTTTTAAACTTAAAAGATACCATGTCCATCCAATCTCAGTACTCAAAAAACAGGATTTATTCTCTCCAAGCTTACTAACAATTAGTCACTAAAAAACTACGGATCATAAATAATATTTTGAAGTAGATTAATTTTACATGTGCCTATGAGCTGTACCCTCATACATACACACATCACCTCCCAAGGAAAGAAAGAGCATGTTACCCTTCCAATTGGTTAACAATTTGCTAACATACGCTACATAAGATTAAACGCCACCAGCCTCATAACACAGGTAAGGTTGATGGCCTTGGTCCATAGCAGCAAAAAGATTCTTTTGTACTTGACCTCAGTATTATTCGTTAGCAAGAGTTGTCTTCAGTTACCTGTTATCACTGTAGAAATGACTATTTAAAAAGACTTAAGCCCAGCGTAAGAACATCGCTGGTCTCCCCCTCAACGCAGAATGGTTAATGTCAAGGTAACTGTTAACCTCAAGGTAGTTCACCCACACAGACACAGTACGTGATCTTAGCAGTCACCAGTCAGAAGGCAGTCGCAAAGCCCACGACTACTGCATACTTCTCTGGAGTGTTTGGCAGGACACTTCCTTTTGACTCCGTGAGCTGCTAGGAAAGTTAGACTGTAGGATGGCACAAACATCAAAACCTCATCAACTGTACTTCTTCATTAAAATAGTTCCTGTCCTCTTCTCGCCCAGCCCTTTGCGAGTACTCTCCCATACAATTTCTGGGCATGGTTTAGAGGACATTCCCGATAGGCAGCCTGCAGATGATCACCTGCTTTGAAAGACAGCACCAATAGGGGCTGCACAACGGCAGTCTCAGACACAGATAAGTCACACTAATAAGCTGCTGAACAGATCCAAAGAGTTTAATGCATGACCCGCAGTACTACTTACTCTGGGGTAAACGAATTCATGACTTCACTCCAGAAAAAAGAGTGGCAAACTGTCAGAAGATACCCAACACAAACACATTTTCAACTGTTCTGCACATCACCACTTCTAAAGAGAACCCTGACAGTGAGGATGGAAAACAAACTGAAAGGAGAAAACTTCAATCTGCAGTGAAAGACCACTGGTCTCGCTTTTAGAAACTTGCATGTATTTGACAGGACATTTAAGTCAGGCAATACACAATCTCAGAAGGTGATACCAGAATCTTATGTCTGTTTGGTGTCTGCCAGGTATCAGTACTAAGCTCCTTCTTGTCTTCTCTGCATCTGTCCATGACAAACCCTTACACAACAGCTTGCCCCAGGAGTGAATATGGCAAGTCCTCAACATTCCCAAATTCCCTGATTTCTCTACAGGAATGTGCAACATGGCAGCAGGAAGCCTATGCAGGACTATCACCATGGCCTTGTTAGCACACACAGCAGGGGAACTGGGATGTTAATGTGTTTTCCTGCATCTAAACCTCATCTTTAGTACGAACCCAAACACACTCATAGAGGAAACGGATCTAAGAGGGAATTGAATCACAGGCATTCAGATATTCAGCACTTAATCAGACATAACTCAGCACTGTAGACTGAATAAAGCTATACTAATATGCTTATACGCACATGCAGGGATTCTATTCTACAAGAGCAACATGGGCACTGTATGCACATACTGAGGAAACAGACCTATCCACAGAGTGCCAATGACTGATCTCATGGAAGGTTAGCAGGAACAGATGATGAAATTAAAGTCTCTTGACTACGTATCAGAGGTGGGTGAGCATAAATAGCTCACTGACGAAAACAGCTAACCTTCCTATTAAAATGCATTAAGCTCTCAGGAATCAGATTCGACTGAGGATACATTTCCTCAAAGACGACAGTCTGCTTTTAACTAAAATGATTTTCACAGACAAGATCGGTGTTTTTTCTTTACCTCAACAGCTGACCAAAACCGTCTGCCTTGGAATTTTGAACATGGCGATGATTTGTCTTCCACAGTGCTGGTCAGAAAAAGAGGAAGAGGAAATAAGGATTTTGTTTGACCTGAAAGTAAGACAAACAGACAATTCATCTCTTAAACACTGATGAATTACAATTATGGAGTTCTTTCATATGAGGAAACAGCTGTTAACTGAAACTCCTTGCAATAACCAATGGAATTAGCAGTTGGAAACACTCGAGTATGTGTTTAATGGATTCTCAGCAAAACAGCACTGCTTGTAACCAGACAAACATGCTGCATCAGGCTTAGCAACACTCTTCTCCCAGCTGTGTTTTAACCCCACACCTACCAGACTCTTTCCAGTTATCCCCTCTCTAAGAGTGTCCAGCAATAAGCATCAGCAATATCAACTACTTCAGGAAAGAAAGGAAGAGTCAGGAGTAGAAGGGGGAGCAGACCACCACAAATAACACAAGCCCTCAGATACTCCAAGTTAAGATCACAAAACCAGACTCTGGGCTGTGCCTCATAAACTAAGAACTTTCCATTTATGAAAGCTCTTAGTTACAGGAGCAAAAAAGCACTAAGTTGACTGCGTAGTTACTCTTGTCAGAAAGAGTTCATAAACATCAATGTTTGGTAACTATTCCTACAGAGAAACAGTAGAAGGCACATTTGTTCCGTTTGCTCATGGATGTCTACAATATGTTTCACCCACGCTTCTGGGGAAAAGGTACAGAAAAATAGAAGAAAGGCTAAAAAAAGAGGTTAGGTTGCAGGTAGACTTGGTGGTCTTTAAGGTCTTTCCCAGCCTGAGCAGTTCTATGATTCTATGACTAAAAATAAAAATTTTAAAAAGTAAAAAAATAAATTCCCAGGGACAGCTTACCTTTTCGGATACAGGGGGATAAAGACATCCTCCTCTACAGACTGCTTCATCCTCAGGACAACTGTGTTAATCAAATCCTGCCAAAAAAAGAAAAAAGGAAAAATATTAACACAATCACCACAAGAAAAGGATCTCACCTTCCACTTACAACAATTTTAGGCAGTTATTTTGTTCATGTGGAAAAGCAAAATGCTAATTCAGCTGAATGCAGGTGCCACTGTATATAATAGACACTAAGATCACAACTGCATTAAAGACCTGTGAGCAAGTCTCAGCTTTAACCATCCTTCTTTTTCTTTTTTTGATAAAATCCTCTTGGATAATGAGATTAATGTATTTACCAGCTATGAAGTTCTATCAAAAAAACCACAACAAAGCACCACAGCTACTATACAAACAGAACCTTATCTAAAGCTTCTTCCTGAAGTCAAGTGTGGCGACTGCATAAACGTTTGTTATTATTTGTTTTCATACTAAGGGCCTAAACATCAACTTAGTTTCACCTACTTTATGCTGGATAAACTCCCAGATTTACATAAGAATAAAACCAGAACTGGGCTAAGTGTATGTTACAGTGAATATTTACAGTGAATGCATACACTGCATCAAGAACTTCCTTCCCCATTACCACAACAGCCTTTACCTGTTTTGCCTGGCTGCATTCCCTTCTGGACAGGACTTGGTTTTCAAACACGTTATCACAAAGCTGTGTAAGGTTCTCAGTCTGTGAAGTCGATAAAGGATCCCACACATTCTTGGCAAATGCTGAAAAATAGGAATTATTTCATTCATGATATCCAAGTGGCTATCTGCTCTAGTTTCAAGGAAGTAAACATTCAAAAAGCCAAACCTTTCATTTGCAGTAACCTTAACATGTAATTGTTACTATCAACATAATTTTACATTACCACTTATTTAAGGTTTCATTACCTAGCTGCAGCTAACATCCTCAAGACAACCTTAATATACCTGTAATTTTTGGCAGGATAGTTCTTTCAGTCACTCTAGGCAAAACTTCTTCATCAGGATCATCATCTCTTTTTGATTCAGACGACTTTTTGGCATCGCTGAATCCTTCTACAGCTCTGAACCAGGGCATCTCTTTCAGGTCTGTAGAATTCTGCTGAAAGATCATTCCCATTCGTTGTTCAGCTGTCAGGACTGAGAGAAAAAGCTCCATGCAAAAATATATCTAATGATACCAAAAGATTCTCATTTAACAGTTTTACATGGATTCTAATCACGGAATGGACCAAAGCAGCAAGCTAAAACTGAATGTAAAGCTAGATTTCAGAGGGTAGGGTTGTCAAAATGTCAGCAAACAGCTCCACATTAATAAAGATGCAAGTGATTCTTATGCAAGCAACCTGACAAGAGGAAAAGATGCCCTCCTTCTAGTTAACAACACTTATCTCAAGCTCTGGAATGCCTCTGTAACCCACAGCAAAGCTCCTGTACAGAAGTCTTCCCTGCAAGCAGCATGCCCCCGTCCTGTCATACTTTGAGATGCCAGAAATAGCCACAGGTCTTGCCAGTTAACAAAGGTGAGTACATCAGAGTAGACAAGTTTGCAAAGACAGTACAGACCGGAAACGTAGCGGAGCACCGCCTACCCAGAAGCCCAGAGGATATCAGAACACATGAACACACACACACATTTTTCACAAAAATAAAGTCTGGTGATGCACCTACCTCAAGGGGACTCCAATTTATTAACTGAACTCTGACTAATGCATTTAAAAGCTTAGGCAGGCAAAAAGCGATATAAGCATCGCAGTAAGAGCCGGGAAACTTCTCTTTCCACTCCTGGAATTTCAACAGGATTTTTCTGATGTCACAAACATCTGCATGGACATCTTCAAAGATTGTCTTACTCTCTTCTAGAACGTTATCTATGGATAATATTCAATAGGAATGAGAAGAAACAATCACAGAATTTATTGAGTCATAAGCTGAACAGTTCATGCACCTACAGAACAGAAGAAATACCTTTATGATAACAGCATTTGTGCTTCATCTTTCACACCTCTTACACTGAAATGGGTTTTAAAACAGCACTCTGGCAAAGCCCTTTTCAGGAAAAAAGAGATACAGAAGACTACAAAAAGACTTCTGCGGTTTTGAACAACTGCACAGATTTAAATACCCATTACATTTCATATTTTGTATGCCTCTTAAAAGCTCAGACAGGAAAATCCTTCTTCTGTTATTCAGCAAATACGCACCGTGCCTCTCCCAGCTCCTCGTGACCTGCTCACTGAGGCAGTTCAAATCTCAATTTGAAATACATTCCAACTTTGGACAAAAAACTGATTAAACTAAAGAAGCCTACAGTCCTATCTATTCTTCCTAAGGCATTGGTCAGAATTGTTTAAATGCATTAATTCTATGCTGTAGAACATAAACGATATACCATTCAAAAGGAGTATTTCTTCACTCTCCCTTGAAAATCCTTCTCAGTACGGGAGGAATTTTGCTCTCATATCCTGACCAACCTTTGCTCTTCTGGAATTCAGTCACCTCTGTCAGAGCCAGTTCTTCATCACTCGACATGCCTTCGTGGTGACCAGCTGTTTGTGAACGCTCTCTCAGCTGCCGCCTGCAAGTCCTGCATTCTGTAATGAACTCAGGTGAGTTATTCACCATGTACATACGTAAAAGAAAGCTCAGTGATATACTAAGAACACCCGGTGAGAGCAATAGCCTAAGGAAACACGGTGAGGAAGGTTTCAGAGCTCCCAGTAACTTAAGGTCAGCAGCAGACCCCGACGTTCAAAATGTAGCGCCTGGCCTACGCTGATAACAGAGGGTAGGTTAGATGTTCCGATGCACCCACTGCCACCCCACCAGCAACAATACCACCTGCCTATTTTTGTCATCTGTGCAATAATCACAACAATGTATTCCTATATATAATCACAATATCATTTATTCCAACAGCAGGGAAAAATCTACTTTCAGTTTCGTGAACAGCCTCACTTCAACTTACGTTAAATTAGTAGTACCTATTAACATTCAGATTCCAATCAGCACGAAGAAAACCCCCCATTAACAAACAGATGGTTTCCATGTACCTTGAGCTTTGGAAAGGAAAGGCATTTTTGCACGTGTGTGTATCATCTTACTTAGTAACTGCAAGGATTTACCTTCATCCGTGTGTAAGTAACAGGAAGCAGATACACACATACTACAGTTAGATGTAATTACACATATCTTTGATGCTCACACGTTTTCAGAAGCTTCATCTTTTCATCACTCTCCAGTCCATCATTACTTGGTTTGCCATTCCCAGCTACCAGAAGACAGGAACAAGACAAAGAGGTGAATGCAGAACACTGATTCTGCTTCTGCTCTTCATTTGGAAACTAACCAAAGTAAATAAAACCTCCTGATGAAAAATTCACAGTGTCCAGTGTAAAGCACAGTCAATATTATCAGTGAACTGTAGGACGGCTGTGGCTGCTCCCTCGTGCAGGGGGATTGCCAGGTCACAGCCCGAACCGGGAGGTGAGCACTGAGTGAGCACAGGGAGGGACCCCAGATCCACCCTTCCTCTCTCCCCTTCCTGGTGACGCTTCCAGCTGTGCTTCCCAGAGTGCACACACACTCAGAGTCTGCATGCTTTGCACCCACCCCACCTGCACACCAGTTAGAACCAGAAAGGGCTACATCCCCGAGCTCACTCTTCTCAAGCTGTTGCCAGTTATCAGTCAATCCTTCTTTGTCCTCCTGTTCTACAGTGCCTGCATCCCAAACAAAGGCTCCACATCACCTTCGTTTGCTTTACACCTTGTAACAAGTGATGGAATACCAGCTCACCGCTTCCCAGTCCTGGATGGAAACGGACAGTGCCTACCACACTCTGTTCCCAACAATGGAAAAGGCAAACTGAGCCTGCATGTTAAGTTCCAGCTTCCAAACTTTACACATTATTGCATTTAGATTTCAACAGTCAGCTCCCTACCGTCTCCTGTTATTTGTGTCCCCTTGTATGTATGTCCCAAATTACCCCTACTGATTCTTCAGTTCAACAGAGAAGTAGAAGCCAGAAGCATTTTCTGCTTGGGCTGTTCATCTGTATCAGCGTCAGCTGGCTTCAGTGCACACAAGACACAAAACCAGCTGCCCCTACTGACATACTGCAGCATAAGAAAACACAGCATTTCCATCAAATACAACCAGCAACAAAACAGTTGTTCTCTATGTAAGTTCTCTATGTATCTTTTCATGCCCCTGTAGAATTTGTAATTCATAGCAGCATCTGAAGGCTTCTCTCATTCCTGGGCAGTTATCTTTGAACTGTCAATGTTCTCCACGTGTTTCTCATACTCCCTCTGGTGGGCACGGGGCACATCTTGCAATGATGCCATCCTAAAAAAGAACACACTCAGACAATTAAAACCACGACAAGTCAACAGTTAACGCATTCCTGAACATTTTCCGCTTAAAACAAAGCACAAAATCCTTGCTAATAGCAGCACCTGCATCGGAGCAAAGAAGAACTGCAAGACTTACCCATACCAACATTTACAGAAGCACTGTGTGTGGACAAGATTCATGCTTTGGAAAACATCAAATGTCACTGACGTAGTGGTAGTTCTGAAGGTACCGCCACTGACATTTTACCCATATTCCACTACACAGCACGCTCCTAAAGAGCATAATATGGCAAGTGTAGCGACGTTACACTGCATAGATTCTACCCAAGTCTGTGTGGGTAGGAATACAGCACACATCAGTGCGTCCCACTTAATTTATACCAACTTAACATCACCAAGCTATTACTACCAGACGTGTTCTCCCTCCCCTTCTTGCTACTTTCCAAATAGGTCTCCCACTCTCGATAGTCTTTCACATTTGATTGTACTTGAACTCCCCGCATCATTTCATCCATTTCTTTCAGGTGATCAAGGCCAAAAAAAAAAAAAAAAAAAAAAGCATAGAATTCCACAGAAATATTTAGTCCACTTCAGTGGAAATTCTTTGAACACAAGCAGGCCAGCAGCAGTCTGTACAAAAGAGTATACATACACAGAGGTTCACACAAGTGAACGGCAGACGTTTGTGTTTCAGCTGCACGATGGTACTTGTCTGAACTTATCAGTACAGCTGCTTCTGGCTGCGTGAGCACTGAGAGGTGATGGGGATGGCTATCTCGGTAGCTGCAGATGCCTGACCCCACCTGTCCTTCTCACACGCTCCCTTGCAAGTTCCCATCTCCACCCAGGACATCTCAGCTGCCCACTGCCTTGTCTGAACAGGCTGAAGAGCCACGACAAAAGGACTGACAGCCCCACCTGCCCTGAGTCGCTCACCTTCCCGCTCCTCCTCCTCGCTCCCGAAGCTCAGCGCCGCCCCGCTTCCCCGCACGGCTCCCCCGAGGGCAGCGGCCGCTCCGCGGCGGTTCGGGCCGCCTCACGGGACGAGGCGGTGCGGGTCAACGTCGATCCGCTCGGAGTCGTCGTTTCCGCGGTCTCTGGCGCCCCCGCGTGGCCGATCTGCGGAATGGCGGCCGCGTACGTTCGGTGCCGCCGTGGAAACAGATCAGGGGCAGCCTGGTTTAGAAGGAGGAGATCGCTGAGCCGGCGGTCCGACAACCGGCAGCCCGCCCGCACGCGTAGCGCTTAGGAGCAACAGTTGCCGATTTGGAGTTGTCGGGCGCATGCTCGCTGTGACCTGGAGGACTAATCACAATAGAGAGCGGCGGATGAGCTGCACAGAGCGGTTACGAAGCCACTTCCGCATTCCTACGCGCACGCGTTGTGCCGCCTGCAGGACTGAGCAGCGGACAGCGGCAGTTCCGCGCATTGGCCACGAGGTGGCGGCAGAGACCGCGGAAAGAACCTCGACGGGATCGATGCGGCCCGCGGCGCAATCGCTGGCGGTCAGTGCTCTGTCGGGATGACGGGGGAGGAACACGAAATTAGAAGTGGGGGGTGTGGGGATGAAGAGGAAGAAAACAGAGGGAAACTCCTCCAAACTCAGGAAAGCCGGGATAAGAGCTTTACAAAAAGAAAATAATAATAATAATAAAAACCAAAAGATAAAAAAATTACTTTTTGCCAGCATCTGTTGCACTGTTCTGAAATATTCACATGCCAAAATGTAACTGCCCAGTACATTTAACGACAACAAAATTAAAGCACGTTGGCAGAAAGCAGAGCGCCATATTGGTGTTCACTCAGCCTCTGTCTTCTTCGTGCTTTCATGTATTTCACAGCTACCTAATGTAAATCACAGCTACCTCTGGAAGACAGCCCGAGAGCTGTGCAGGTCCATCAGGCTCAGCTGCAGCTTTCATCTGCCCTTCTCTGGCCCTCCTGCAGCTGGAGAGAGAGCACAGGAGGGCACGTGGGATGCAGACCCTCCCCAGTCAGCCGCAGCAGTCGCTCCTGCCAGCACTCCCTTTCCCCCACGTCTTTCCCATTGGACAGTCTGGAGCCCTGTGTGGCAGAGGAGGAGAGAGCTGCAGGCAGAAGGAAAACGGGCTGCTGGGATTCCTCCATCCCACTGCCAGGTGTCTTCTCTGGCATTTTGGGGGTGGGAAGGGAGTTGTGGGAGCACCCGTGGGGCTCCGGGCAGGAGGGAAGGAAGCAAAGATGCAGCTGCAGGCAGCGGGCTCTGGGCTGGAGCAGTGCAGCCAGGCACAAACAATGGACAACGTACACACACAAATAAACACCCAGTACAGAATCTGGCACTCTACGGTCCTCCCAGAGCTTGTTACTGCTTTTTAGGCTGCCCTACAGGTATGCTGTCCTATCCCCTTCATTCCCCTGTGTCTTGCCCCCTTCCTTCACCCCGTGCCTTCCCCATTCCCTTTTCCAGGCTTTCCCTTTCCTTTCCCCGCTTCCTTCCCCACGCCTTCCCCCTGCAACAGCCCCATGTTCTGCTGCTGTTCTCAGCTGACAATCCTTACACCACACTTTTCAAACACATCGGATCAGACTGCATACTGGCACTGATTTTAAAACAACAACAACAACAAATACATACAGTATTATGTGTGGATAACAAACTCCTACCTGCTTGAAGACCAAGAGCAGCTCCTCATCCTGCAGTAACTCCTGCACACGGCCAGGTCTCCCGTGTAGGGATTTGGAATCCGCAGTGGCTTCGCAACATTGGATTTGAGTCTTTGACTTCCACCTCAATCTGCTCGACAGCAAACTGCCAGAAAGGAGGAAGAAGGAACGTGCCAGCAGTGGATGCGATCGGCAGAGCCAGCAGGGCATCCCCTGCTTCAAAGGGCACTTTGCCTTTCATCCCCACCGTGAGGCAGCCACTCTCCTGCTTTGCCTCTCCCCAGGGCCTGCAGGGTTTGTTCCATTGCATGCTGTACCCGCATGGCCAGCACGTGCTACGGAGCCCAAGTGGAACACCTGCTGCAGAACAAGTCTTCGCAAGAACAAGACCTACAACCCAGATGAGCTCCCTCTACGAAACAAAACACTTGTGGCTACAGCCACAACTACAAGCTGTCTCAAAACTGTCAGGATACTTTGTTCCATCCCAGGATCGTTCATCACTTGCAGGCCTTTAGGTCACCATCGCAGTCAAGATTAAAATTTAGGCTACATCCCAGCCACTCAGGCCTCCCGCTGCCATTCGCTTCTATGCTCGAGGGCCCCAGAAAAAGGCCCTGGGCCTTCACAAGTGAAGCAATGCAACCTGACAGGACGGCTCTCTTGCTGAGCAGCAGTGCTTCAGGATTTGATATTCACAAAGGAACTGCAACACCTGAGCAACACAGAGGAAGGCAGAAGGAATAAAAGGGCAAAGCAAGGCAAAACCTCGGGGAAAGAAAGGGAAAGATGAGAGGAAAATGTCACACAGCCTGCAAGGTGCCCTAAAGAGCCATAACAAAGTCTGGCAGCACTGCCGCACTGTGCAATGAGAAAGATTTGTATATTTACACGGTCCTTACCTGTTCAGGCAACCAGTCACCTAAGTTGGGTTCTGGGGAATTATGGGACATGCAGCTTTCCAATCCTCAGCAACATATGGACAAACAAGGAGAAGGACAAAAAGGATGGCAGAGCACCATCAGAACAGACAGTGCATGTCCATGCAGACTCGCAAACCCACAGCTTCCTGGGTTGTTTCTGCTTTTGTAGCATTTGCGTGCTGCAGATGAGGAAAACACTCTGCTGTATGAGTCTTCTGCAAGAGACACCCAGAGGTAAATGGCAGCTAACCTGCAGACCGAGCACTACTGCCTGGCGTTGGTCAGGGGGAGCTCCTCCTGCCGCTGCTGGATGCTGATGCTGACAGGGCTGCAGATGCTCTGCAGGGCCAGCTCGTAGCTGGGAGCCAGGAATGGACACGGCGGGAGAGAGGAGAGAGCTGGCGGGGACCAGCCGAGGCATCCCTCACTCAAAAGCATCACAAAGCCACAGCCAGCAAGCTGGGCATGATGAAGAGCATGAGGGCTCTGGAGCACAGGCCTTATGAGGAGTGGCTGAAGGAGCTGGGATTGCTCAGTCTGGAGAAGAGGAGGCTCAGGAGAGACCTTATTGCTCTCCATAACTACCTGAAGGGAGGCTGTAGTGAGCTGGGGGCCAGCCTCTTCTCTCGGGTGACTAGTGATAGCACTAGAGGGAATGGCCTCAAGCTGCACCAGGGAAGATTCAGGCTGGACGTTAGGAAATACTACTTGTCTGAAAGGGTGGCCCGGCACTGGAATGGGCTGTCATTCCAGAGAGGTGGTGGAGTCATCAAACCTGGTGGTGTTCAACGAGCGTTTGGATGTTGTGTTGAGGGACATGGTTTAACGGGAACCATTGGTGAAGGGCGAACGGTTGGACTGGATGATCCTGTATGTCTTTTCCAACCTTAGCGATTCTAGGATTCTAGGAAAGCTCGGAGAAGGCTGGAGAAATCAAGGTTGCCTCTAAGGTGCTGCTTTCAAACAGCATGAGTTGTTGGGCATGAGACGGGAAAGACAAGGTTCCGGCTCCAAAGGCTTCCAATCCCCGTGGATCTGGCTGTCTGCAAAGACCACAGCTGCCTACTTTCCAGCAGGGTGATGCTCACCCAGCAAAGCACTCACCCACCAGATGCCTTTCCTACAGTTACAGCATCAGCAAGGTACGAAAAGACCTCTGAGATCATCCAGTCCAACCACCCACCTACCACCAATATTTCCTTCCCACTAAGCCACGTCCCTCAGTGCAACATCTAATGTCTCTTGAACACCCTCAGGGACAGGAACTCTATCACCTCCCTGGGCAGCCCGTTCCAGCATCTGACCACTCACTGGGACAAGGTTTTCTTCACATCCAACCCCAATCTCCCCTCATGCAACCTGAGGCCATTCCCTCTAGTCCTAGCACCGGTTCCGTGGGAGAAGAGGACCATCCCCACCTCCACATAACCTCTCGTCACGTAATTGGACAGAGTGAGAAGGTCTTCCCTCAGCCTCCTCTTCTCCACACTAAGGAATCCCACTTCCCTCAGCCGCTCCTCACCAGACTTGAGCTCTACACCCCTCACAGCTTCATTGCTCTTCTCTGGACACACTGCAGGTTTCAGGGTCCCCCTTGTAGTGAGGGGCCCAGAACTGAACACACTACTCAAGGAGAGGACTCACCAGTGCTGAGTACAGGGCGACGATCACTTCCCAGCTCCGGTTGACTCCAGCCTTTCGCATTGCACTTCCAGACTAAACCGTTCCTTCTGCGCAACTGCTAGGATCCTCACTTAGGGCTGGAGCTCAAGAGATCAACACAACAGAAATAACACAACGTGCAACTGGAAGAAATGTCTCAAAGCCCACAAGAGTCAACTCTCTCACCCTGGGCACAGCTCACCAACCAAGAGCCAGGCCTTGCCAACTTGGCGGATCTGACAGGGCTGCACATCACACCAGAAGCGTCCCTTTCAATTGCTCTCCATGTAGAGAAGAACACCAACTAACAGGCGTGAATTAACTCATTCGCAACTGAACAGTGAGTTTGTTCTTCACTAAAACCACACAGAAATTCCAAATCCAAAAAGAGAATGGCAGGACATCCTATTGACCAAAGAGGTTCCCGTCCCTAAGCCTCATCCTCTTATCCCAACTTCCCTTGCCTCGTCCCCTTCCCCTATTCCTCCGTGATGCCCATAGGCATCAAGTCAGGTCGCAAACACATAGGACTCCTTCCACACGACTCCATCACAAAGGGTGTCACACTTGTTAAATACACTCAGACCGACCAAGCAGTGGTATCACACTCACTTAAAACACACAGATGCAGTCAAACCCTGAGCACGTACATCCCCTCCTGCACTACTGGAGCCCACAGCTCACCTTCACGTCTCCGGGGATTTCTGCTCTTTTACACTGCCGCAGCCTTGCAACAGCTCCATGGCGGTCACACAAGGCCTGCAGGACCTCTTGCTCCGCAAACCCCATCTGCGGGCATTGCTTCATGAGGTTCACCACCTGCCCTCCTGAGCAAAAACAAGCACTGAGAACGACAGCAAAGTGCACTGAATTCCACCTGGCCTGGATCCCAAGCCTCAGTCCTGCCAGGCATACCCTGCTACGCAGACTCATCCCCAGAGCCTGGCTGGACAGCAGCACATGCATCATTCCTCAAACGCCCCAGCCAAGCAGCAGGGGATCAAAGTGTTGCGACAGCTGAAACAAAAATGCTCGGGGACATTCCTGCCAGCACTGAACGTGAACAGATCTACCACTGAGCAACAGGATGTGGCACAAACAGCAGAAAACAACCAACCTGCACAACTAACTCGTTGCCGGTTGGTCCAGATGTCTGTATGCTCCCTCCCACAGCCCAGGCCAAGCTTGCAGAACTGCTCCTCCTTTGTGCAGGATGACAACGGTGCCCATGGCATGTGGTGGCTATGCACAGCATGCCTTTTACTTGCTTTTCCTCTCTCCGTCTTCCATCACCAAACAGCACCTCCAATCTCTCCTGGCTAAAAAATCACTTGGGGAAAAAAAGAACTGGCAACCTTAGTTTTAAAATTACAACTTGATGCTTTAAAGCAGAAGCTCACCTAGCGAGGACACCTACCTTACACAAGCTCAACCTACACGGAAGAGTTATTCCTCTAGGTCTGCACACACAGCACGCATTTTCAGCTGCAATAGTCAGCCCAGTTCTCAGCACAGCTTTACCATCCACAGAAAGCCAGTTCACGGCCGCCATCTTTTTCTCTCTTCTGAAACACTCTACTGCTGCAAGAAGCAATGATTACAATCACACAATCACAGAACTGTAGGGACTGGAAGGGACCTCTAGAGATCGCTGAGTCCAACCCCTCCCCCCGCAAAACAGGCTCCATACAGCAGGCTGTACTGTAGGCATCCAGCTGGGTTTGGAGTATCTCCAGAGAAGGACAATCCACAACCTCCCTGGGCAGCCTGACTATATACCCCCCCACCCATAACCTCCCCACAGCCACCTATAGCCCCAAATCCTCCGATGGCTCACCACAGCCCCAGATCCCCCCTAGAGTCCCCCTCAGCTCCTTATAGACCCATACGCCTTTACAGTCCCTGCACAGCCCCCTACAGCAGCCCCATCTTCCCCTATAGCCTCCCCGCAGCTCCCAGTAGACACAGGCCCACCTTAGCCCCGGTTCTGGGGAGCTGCAGGGGGTCTGGGGGCACCGGGAGCAGCGCTGGAGGGGTTGGGGGTGGGGGGGCACGGTTCAGATGCAGGCAGCAGCACTGTGGCGCTGGGGGACCCGAGGCCTCCATCAGTCCCAAACCCATCACCCATCCCACAGTCCTCATCCCAATCCCACAGCCCAACCCCACGGGAGTTCCACGGGGGAGGGGAGGGCAGTGTGCTGGGGGGGCCGCGCAGGGCTCCTCTCCCTCTCCCGCTCCCGTTCTCCCGCACACCTCCGGCAGAGCTGTCCTCAGCACTCGCTCCCGTTGTGCCGCGGCTTCCGGCTCGCTGCTGCCCGGACAGCTCCGGCTGACGCCGCGCTCTCCTGCGGGACGGCCCGGGCTGCCGGAGCGGCACTTCGCTGACGACAGCCGCGCCTGACACTGCCGGCTCCCAACGGCCGCTCCCGCGCACGGCGGCTCAGCCAATGGGAGCGGGCGGAGCTGCCGCTGACCAAGGAGACGCCGGGGGAGGGACAGAGCTGCCGCTGACCAATGAGACGCCGGGGGAGGGATAGAGCTGTTGCTGACCAATGAGAGCCCGGGGGAGGGACGGAGCTGCCGCTGACCAATGAGACGCCGGGGGAGGGACAGAGCTGCCGCTGACCAATGAGAGCCCGGGGGAGGGACGGGCAGATGCTGCTCACGGGGAGCTCCTCCTGCCGCTGCTGGATGCTGATGCTGACAGGGCTGCAGATGCTCTGCAGGGCCAGCTCGTAGCTGGCAGCCAGGAATGGACACGGCGGGAGAGACGAGAGAGCTGGCGGGGAGCAGCCAGGGCATCCCTCACTCAAAAGCATCACAAAGCTGCAGCCAGCAAGCTGGGCATGATCATGAGCAGCATCCCGGATGCTGGAGATTCTTTGCTACCATACACTACGGGAGCACAGCTCTCGCTGCAGGCATCCCACAGCCAGACAAAATGGGAACAAACCCGGAGCGCTGCTGCACGCACAGCCCACAGCCATAGCCTTGCAAGATGAGCTGCCTTGCTGTTGCTTGCATCCATCCCAATCCCTGGGAATGAAGACTCAGAAGGCAGTCAAGGCGTTGATCCAGCACCAGTGTGCTTTTATTCCCTAATAGCCAGGAGGGCTTTTTGGTGAGAGGTCCGGTGTACACATGGGACTCATCGTCTCTGGTGAAGGAGAGAGGCGCTCAGAGCTCGTGCTGCTGCCCGGTGCCTGGGACTGGAGCTCTGATTCTACGTCCCCCTCAACCAGGCTCGGCTCCTCCTGGCTGACGCTGACCTGCTCCTGCATGGAGCTGCTGCTGTCGGGGCACTCGGGCTGTGCTTGGGCTGGGCTGCACTGCAGTGGTGCCCCGTCACAGTCCAGGTCAGTGAGCGTTGTTTCTGGCAGGCTCAGGTCAGCGTCTTCTGCACAGCCGGGAGAGATGAGGGCTTCCACTTGGATGGTCACTTTCATTCCCTCACTGATGTTATATGGCAGGCTGTCATCCGAGCTGCAGCGATTCATGCTTCCTAGCAGCTCTGCATTGATATAAGCACACAGTGAACCATCGCTATACGCTCTGGGTCTTCTGCGTGGACGAGGGCTCGGTTCACCTAGGAAGGAGTAGATACACAGGCAAACAGTTAGTGGCAAAACTTGCACAAGCTGAATGATGAGAGTGGTTCTTGAGATTTGCTTCTGCAGTGGCAGCAGGACAAAGCCAATAGGACAATAGCAACAGGAGGAGCACTGTCTCGAAAGGAACTGTTGCGCTTTTGTTGTTTGTCTTTCTTTTAAATGTGTGCCTGCTGATACAGAGGCAACACGGAGGCACAAAGGTACTCTTCCTTCCATCCTAAGTGTCAGAAGGAATCATTCTGAGACATACTGCAGTGGTGCCCATCTCCCGTCTCTTTCCAAAACTACTCGGGGAAAGGCACGAGAGGGGTGTGCTCCGGCAGGTCCACATCTTGACTTCACCAGAGACACCAGATTTGGGAAAGAAAGACAGGGCTGAACCGAAGATGGTAGGCACGGGCTTGAACGCTAGCAGGAGGAACAAGCCCACTGCAAGCATGAATTCGATGGCGCTGACAAGCAGGGTTTTGACAGCTGGATGTGCACCCTTACCTGCCAGGACCACCACCTCTGTTTCCGAGGGCTCCCTGGCATCGCGCTGCAGTTGGCGTTTGGCCACAGAGGATGGTTTTCTGGGCCTGAAGCAGGAACACCAACTGCATGCTGGGGATTCCTTCACCCTGCTGGGTGGACTTGGTCTGGAGGGAGAAAAGAGGGAGCGGTGTGAGTTGTGCATGGTGCAGGGTGAGGGAAGAGCTGCCCTGAGCTCTTGCCAACACTTGCTTGCTATTAGCACTGCCTGATTCCTGCTGAAACACAACTTTGAAGCTCGCTCTGATTCACACAGTTGAGGTTCCAT
This sequence comes from Gallus gallus, assembly GCF_016699485.2. Taxonomy (NCBI): domain Eukaryota; kingdom Metazoa; phylum Chordata; class Aves; order Galliformes; family Phasianidae; genus Gallus; species Gallus gallus. The sequence continues at coordinate 78,461,295 of NC_052572.1, forward strand.
TCCTAGAGCTCAGCCCTGGAGTCTTGCTGGCTACATTCCCCTCAGCCATGCCAACCCAGATGCAGAGCATGCCTGTTAGTTGAACCTCAGAGTCCAAAGAGAGGGGACATTCAGTACACCACCACACGCACCATTGCACTCCACTTGCAATAGTGGAGAAAAACCCACAAAAGCCCACCCAAGCAAGTCTGATAGGAAGCTGCTGGAAAAGAAAGTCCTTTTTACCTTTCAGATGGAAAGTCAATGATTGTGTGGAATTTCCCCCACGCAGCTGCGGGGCCTTCTTCCACTTGCATGTCCCTGCTCTCTGTCACAGCGGGAGAGCTGCTGTGGCCTCCCCTCTGTGCCTGTGCCTCCTCCAGTGTGAGCAGCTTGGTGGCAGGAGAAGACACCTGCTCAAACATGGGCCCTGATGGAGAACTGTGCCCTGGAAGGGAAGACCACAGCTAAGAGGGAGGATCAGAAAGCAGCAGCACAGCCATCACAGTTCTGGGGGAGGTGCTGCACATCTCTCAGCCTTGCATTTCTGATCAAGTGAAAGAAGAGGAGGTCAGAACTCTTTCATCAAGCTTCACCTGCACGCAAAACATCACCATGACAGGGACAGTTTTCTCCTTCTTACGTTTGGGCTTGGACATTCTCCGCATCCAGCCACAGAGGATGCCATATTCTCATCTAAGCCCACAAGTCTGCAGGCCCCTCGATAGCAAAAGCGTATCTCAACAATCCTGGAGAAGGCCTGCATTTGATCAAGGTGTCTCATCAAGACAAAGCTCATGCAGGAAGACGCTCACCTGCTCCATCTCCAATGCATGACGTGGAGCTGGAGCAGAAGAGGACGTCGGTGTGGTTGATGATGAACTCCACCACATCCGACTGCCTCTGCAGTTCCACGCAGGCAGCTCTTCCGCTGGCGCAGGCAGCCTCGTTCTGCTGGGATCTGTAGAAAAGGCAGATTGGAGAAGTCATTGACCCGAGAGCGTTTCCCCACGTTTGGGCATTTGGGCAGCCAAAGGCTGTCCAGTTGGGCTCTGGAGACTTCCGCAGTGGGCAAGCAGTGATGCCACTGAAGACATTCTCCCGGGTGATCAAGGACACACCAGCCCCATTTGACAAAAACAAGAGAGCAGAAATTGTCCTCCTCTCCAAAGGGTGCCCGTGGGGAGAGCACATCTAAGCCTTGTGTTGAAACGGAAAAAGAAGTTTACCTGAAGAGGTTGGGAGCCCACACAATCGCTAAGTTCTTAGCGGGCATGTTTGTGATGGAGCAGCTCCCAGCCAGACAAGCCAAGTGTCTCAGAAGGTATTCCAGCGTCCTGGAAAGCAAGAGCCAAACCTTCAGCACCACTGAGCACGCCGTGCTCACATTCACCAAACAAACCTCATTGTTCTTGCTACTAGCAAGTAGATCAAGCTTTCCCAAGTGCCACGCTGCAGCACCAAGCCCCAGCACAGTACAGCCGCAACCATCAGCTGTACCAGCCGTGCCCCCGTGCTCAGGAGCTGACCCAATCCATTCACCCCACGCAGCCATCCACCACTTCAACACACACAGGCATCACGTTGCCAGCATAAGACAAAGCCTGCAATCGCGTCATCGCCCTCTGAAATGCAGCAGGGCTGAGCTCCCCAGACCGAGGGCAGCAGTTTTCTGACCTGTAGTGAGGGGCAGGCAGCTGCTGGATGACCTCCTGCATGCTGAGCAACCGCTCCTCATCGGTACCAGCACAAACAGCGTCCTGGAAGAAAGCAGAAAAAGATTGAGACACACATCAGTAGAGATACCTGCCGCAGGGTCGGCAACTACGGGGACGGAGCGCTGTTGCTCAGCACCGAGGCAGATTTTTTGCCTTCCAACAGGCAGAAAAGCTGGGGAACACAGCGGCACGCAGCTGGTGCCATCAAGGCCAAGCACTCCAAGCACTGGGCTGCTTTACAGCCTGATCGGTTCTGCACCTCAGCTCCTCGCAATGGGCATTCATCTCCCAGTAACCTGTGCTATTAATCCCATTCCCGTTCTAGAAACAGTTGGGGAATAGCAAAAGAACAGGAATTCTCGCAAGCTTTGTGAATACGGAAATGACGACCTCCAGGGAGCACCAAAAGTGGCATCAGTATGCTGCAGGATGTGGGAGAGACATGCGAGGCTGCCACATGGGGCTAACAGAAAATCAGAAAAAAAGACTATGAGGTGCGCAGGCGTGTGTATGGGACAGGCCACGCCAAGAGGCCCAGGGAAGAGGGACATGAAGGCCATTGCCTTGTGCTTACCGAGAACTTGCCATGCAGCTGCTCGGGCAGCAGAGGGTTCGGGAGCTCCCTGAAGTACATCTTGCACAGGGAGCTCACGCTGTGAATGTCCCGGACGGTGAGCTCCGGAATCTGCTCCGACTCAAAGTCATGGCTGGAGAGAAGGACACAAAAACAGAGGGCTTGGAGAAAGAGGAAAACAACTCCAAAGCAAGACAACATACAGTCCAGAAGCACTCTTACCGCAGCTTCTGGATCTTGGACGCCACGCCGGACAGGCGGTAGATCCCCTGCACCACGCCGTGCTGCTCGATGAACTCAGCGCAGCTCTGCACGACCTGGGGGACTACAGAACAAGGGCCAGCGCTTAGCTGAGCTCCTGATTCAAGTCCTGCTTCAGCCGCTGCCCCTGTCACATCCCATCCACTAAGCCCAGCCGGGCTACTGCTTGCCTCCTCCGTAGAGGAGAAAGAAGGCTGTCGCAGATGGCGCAGACAGGCAGGAGCCGGGGAGGAAACTGGACACGGACGTGTTCTTGGCTTTCAAGAAATGCCAGGACCTGCCAAGCAGCCTGCAAAAAGTAATTCTGGAGAAGCCAGAGACACTGCCACAAGTCCCATCACAGCTCCCACCGCAATGGAGGCGTGAGACCTCATGTCCAGAAGAGCTAGGAAACTGACGCACTACACTCTCTTGGGCCAAACGGCTTCCTTTGTTTTCAGGCTAGCGTGGGATTGGTTTACACCTTTGGCTTTAAGCAAATACAAGTGTGCTGGTCTCCTATGAGCATTAGCCTCAGCTTCCCTTTCAGCCTTCAACTCCCACCTCACGCTTCTCCACCGCTATCAACCTGCCCCTTGCTAGACACGATCTCCCTTTCTTTCATATTTACATGCCCAACAGAGGGAGGAAGCTCTCAGGAACGGGCTGTTCCTTACCATCACGGCCAGAGTGGAGAAGATGCTCTCCCAGGTCACAGCCAAACACCCCTTCCTTCTCCTTCTCCAGCTCCATCTCCCGCTGCTTCGGTTCCTTTGGGCGGGCCTTCACGAAGGAACGAAGGAAGCTGAGGAGCTTGCCACGCTTCTTTGGCACTGCACAACACAAGGAAGAAACCAGCTCATTTCAGGTTGGGCTCAGTGCAACCAGGCTGAGCGGAAACACATGCTACAGAGCACGTCAAAGCAGCAAGAACATTGCCAACACTGCATTCTACAAGGATTCTATCATTTGCCCAAGCCCTCATTCTCACTGCCTACAAAACAGCAGCCCTACGCCCCGTGGGATGCAGGAAGGATCATCAACACAGAGGAGAACGTGGGATGGATCAAGGAGGTATTCAACACAGAACACACCCAGAAAAAGACTCCATTTGACTTCCCTGCGCCATCACATGTAACATCCGTACCTGGCTTTGGCGCTGAGTTGAGGAGGGCCTCAGGAAGTTTTCCACTAATGAGCTCCAC